>NC_091119.1:91285773-91585773 GCF_040183065.1 Periplaneta americana
CCCTGAGTGTCATTTATATTTGTTACTGTTGCTCCAAGATATTTGAATTTTTCCACCTCTTCGAAGGATAAATCTCCAATTTTTATATTTCCATGTCGTACAATATTCTGGTCACGAGACGTAATCATATACTTAGTCTTTTCGGGATTTACTTCCAACCCTATCGCTTTACTTGCTATTTTTCTCTATCCACAAAAATATTAGGCTTATAGAAACCGAATTAAAGATTCTGTAAATGTATATCGTACGCTCCACTATACACAATAATCTGCATTGTTCACTTGTAAACTTTATAAATTTCTGGGTGGTTTATTTAATTAATCTTAGGCCTTCAAGGAAGCACATCATTTCATTCTAGTGCCAAGGTCAAGAAAGCATGGGGCTCTATTTCCATGCCTTCCCTCAAGTGCCTTCATAGCATGTATAGTGGCTATCTTTACATTTTAACAACAAAGAAGTAAAATAACTACTGTTAATGGCGATATCGTTGAAAAAACTATGTTATTTTTATTATGAATTTATGCATGACCATTTATCAGCTCTCACCCTTGTAAGGAAGTTGAACACTAGACAATCGCAAAAAAAAAAAAAAATCGGAACTCTCTGACCACGCAACCGAGCTCGTTTCAAGAACCAACTTTTTACACAGTTTGACACAAGATACAGAGAACGCAGCTTGTCCCTATAAAATAGGGTGACCAGATTCACATCGATAAAAAAGAGGACACAAAGCTTCAAAAAGGAGGACATTGTTCAAAAAAGAGGACAGAAAATATGTATTTAGATTCAGGCTTATTATACTTTAAATTGCGTCAATATCTATTTTATTACAAAATATTTACAGTGCAGATTTAGGCTTATATCATACTTAAAAGTATATTAATATCTATTTTATTACAAAATAATCATGAAGAAAATTAATAATAATGGTTTTACAGTTAATTACATATGAAAGTAAAGGGAATTATAATTACACTGAACAACAAGAATTTTGCTCCGGTTTAGAACAATGTGTCTCTTATGATTTGATGTTCGCTGAATCCGAAAATTCATGTTTTCTTCGTATCACGTAAGGTTCACTTTTCGATAAATGCTCCCCCAGGAAAGATCTGGCGCGGGTTGGGGATATAAACCAAAACAAAAGCTAATGCATTTTATGAGTTTGACTTATTTCCAGTTTCTTATGGTTGTTGACAAGCTATTTAGTACTTCTAATAAATAAACAGATATTGGTCCCTTCTATTAAGTAAATTTCATAACGGTTCGAAGTGAGGTCTATGCAATGAACAGACAAGTGTGTGGTTTTCTGTATTTAAAGGAAAAGTTTACCAGTTTAAGTGAAGGCAAATTAAAAGAGGGCATTTTCATCGGTCCACAAATATTCACAAATTAATAGCTGACCCTTTCTTTGAGGAAAAACTTTCCGTTACAGAAAGAATGGCATGGCGCGCTTTCAAAGATGTTTGCTCAAATTTCCTTGGTAATTCTAGGACAGAAAACTTCATAGAACCTCTTGTGGCAACCGTGTTAAGTGCATGTGACAAAATGGAGTGTAATATATATCCCTCAAAATATGCTTTTGCATTCTTATTTGGATTTCTTTCCTCCTAACTTTGGAACGGTAAGCGACGAGAATGGGGAAAGATTTCATCAAGAGATATCTGAAATGGAAAGGCGTGATAAAGGAAGATCATTATCCAACATGCTTGCAGAATATTGTTGGTTGCTTGTAAAATATAGTCTCAGGTCTAGTTATAAATAGAAGTCATCCAGAAAATTAGTTTAAATGTAAGTTCAAATTTCGAGATTTTTCTCATAATACGCATCAACATTTTTTATTGTTGTGTTTTAAACTGTGTAACATCATTTTTGTATTCAGTACACATTTTTCAAGTATTATGAGGCATTATGAATCCGTAGTATGTTGTAATTTTATCAGTAGCAGTGAAAAATTAAAAACAAGTAAGTTTTGTCATAAAAAATTCAATTCATTTTCCCCGGAAAATGGTACGTGGTGGGGCAATTTGGATTTTAAATTCAGATTTTGGCACACATATTAGTAATATTCACATATTTTTAGATATAGGTTTAGGCCTGTATTATGCTTAAAATTTTGTCAATATCTGTTTTCTTACAGCATGCTTATGTTAAACGTAATAATATAAAATGATTTTATAGTTAGCTACATATGAGAGCAACGATCATAACAAGTGGAGCAAAGAGAGTTATGATCGTTGGCAAAGAGTAGCCTATATTCCGTCGTTGCTGCTGCCACCTACAGGCAAATTACTTGAGAAAGGCCTCAAATCAGATAATTTCAAAATATCAGGCATACAAGTTACGAAAAGGAGGACACTTTTTAAAAATCCGACCGGACCCCGGACAAAGCCCTGAAAAGGAGGACATGTCCGGACAAAAGAGGACGTCTGGTCATCGTACTTAAGAAGGAATATAAACATATAATTTTTCTCCCGAGATTCCAACTAAAATAATGACACAAAATAAACAAAGGTGTAGTGTATGGCAACAAGCTGACGCCGTACTCTAAGATGCAATCGAAAATTGGCTCGAGTAACACTTGGGCTAACTATTTAGATGAATTTTTTTCTGAAGTTTTTCCCATCTCCAACATGAATGTCAGGTAATCTCGAGGCAGTTTCTCAGAGTTATTTCGCCAGAATATCATTTCGCTCCTAGAAACTCCATCGCAGTTGATACAAGTTATTAAATAGCTAAGTAGATATTGCATAACGTCAAATTAATATTCGAGTAAATAGGTAATCTGATTCTAAAAGTTGGCAGAAAATAAAGAGGGGTAGAAAGTTGTGAATCGGGTCAAATATCATCTGGAGTTTGACGCATCATGGGATTGATATGAACTGAATTTATTGGTCTTAAGGGTGCTTGTGAAAGCGTGAAAAATTCATCATAAATTTTTCTAAAATTTAAACTGGAGATGTATCTGCGTCCATAATTTTATGTAATTTTTACTGCATTATTATGGATCACTTTGGAATATTTCAAGGTACGAGACATAAGATTTAGATGAATAGTTTTTCCTTAACTCACTATTACATATTTAAAAAAATATATTTGTAAATACGTATATTGTATTTGATTACTAGAGCTAGGAAGTTGATACCAAAACTGTTAAGTTGTGTGAGCTTGGACTATATCTCTATCAAGTGAAAAGTAATAGAACGTCTCTCGATGTCAGTGAAGCAGAACGACTAACATGTACAACCAGGTGGTAACCAAACATGTGCTCCTATCGTTCACAGCTTTAGAACAAGAAAATAATAAAAAAAAAAAAAACAATTTTTAATTATAAAGTTCGTAAAACCCAATTTAAATTAATTTACTCATACATATAAAAATAAAATACAAAGTATACAATTATGATTCTAATCTTTTTATGACAAATAACAATGAACATTTTCATTTTTTCAAAAGAAATACTCCTTTTGGGTTCAGAAAAAGAATCAATATTTGTACTCTGAAAATATTCGTTCTATGTCACAAGACGTTACTGGAGCAAATCTGAAAAATATGATGCGGTATTTCTTACTATCATCAGGTGAACAACTACTTTGTGAATCTAATAGTGTATCTCGTATGTGGCACATAATATTAAACCCATAATTGTTTTCAAGATAATTTTTCGTTTCTATTGTAATGGCAGCTAGGAAGTTCGTATCGTAATTCCGATGTTGAACTTGGACTGTAATGCAACTGAATGCATAGCAGCACGAGAAGTCAACATTTAATGAAGAATAATCGGGGGAAAAAATAAACGTGTTACACACTCCTGTTTACATAATTATTTAATAACAGATGAGTTTACTATTTTGGAATCATGCATCATATTCACATTACGTAAATAATACAATAATAATAGAGTAACTCACTTTATCCAGAATACAAAATATTAATATAAATTAACAATATCCTTGAAACTATTCACAATTCTACACAGATCCACAGAACGCCTCTATGCGTTGTTTGTGAACATACTGTGTATTATCTGTAGCGAGCGGCAGCAGGGCAAGGCGAGGGTGATATCTATACTCATCGCTGTATTCAATTGAAATCTACTGCTTTAGTATGAACTTCCTAGCTCTAATGATTACACACATCTCAAAACGTACAATGTAAGATCTTGATATTTGATGAAAGAAAAGGTGGCTAGAGGATGAATGTTGATATAACCGAGTGCAATTTAGAACGCTATGACCACACTGGTGGAAAAGGTGGGGTACGAAGAGGTACGAAGGCAGTCGCTCTGAGGAGCCACAGTTACCTGGTTGTGGTTTTTCCCGAGGTTTTCCCTCAACCCATTACGAGCAAATGCTGGATAACTTTCGGCGCTCAACTCGGGACTCATTTCGTTAGCATTATCACCTTCTTATCATTCTGACGCTAGATAACCACAGCAATTGATAAAGCGTCGTAAAATATTAATGTATCTTAGTGTATCATTTAATATCATCTTTTGCACGGAACTTTTCTTTCGTTCACCATTCATTCCAGTGCATTCTCCAGTAGGCAGTTTCTTCTTACACAGCCAAATTCTATTTCTCTCCCTAACAATAATAATAATAATAATAATAATAATAATAATAATAATAATAATAATATTCATTGCTAGAATGAAGATACATATCACTCTAGCACCCCCTGGAGCAGTACATACTCGTGCTCAGGAAGCATTCCACAAAATTTTAAAAGAAATATTTAATTAATTAACAAAAAGTGAGAAGTAAAAAGATAAAAAAGAAAAATACAGATATTAAAGTAATTGAAACTTTATATTGTCTCCCTAAACAATAATTTTTAATAGATTTTTAATAAATAAAGAGCATTAGCAAATTGAATGTTTGGTAATTTAGCTGTTATCTTGTTATAGAGTCTTAGACCGGAGTTGCTGCTGTGATTATAAGCTACAGATATGGTACATTTAGGTTTTGTCAAGCTCAAGCATATTACGTTGTCTGATCTTTTAGTTTTATATTAAGTGAATAGAAATTAAATATATTACGGTTTTATGTACGAAATTCAATAAGACATTTTTATAAATTTGGTGGATATTAAATACATTAAATTCAGAATACCGCACAACAGTTGTGAGGGATAATCAAGAAGCTTATTAAGACATGTTTTTAATTTTCTTCTCTGTAGCAGTTTTATTGTCATGAAGTAGATTCTAAAAGCACTAATCCATCCTTTAATATCATATTGTAATATATGTAGCTTGTACTAATGAAGGGTAAATCATTCGTAATGTATTGGTATTCAAGTAATTTCGTAGGATAACAAAATACTGACTAATATTATTTAATATATTGCAAAGAAAATGAACATGTTTATCCCAACATAAGTGTTTGTCGATTATTATTCCGAGATACTTAACTTGAGGAGATTCAGTTAGAATGAGTTTCAGTATTATTCCTTCTTCACTCACACCTTCTAGCATATCTTCATTTCTTATTATGTCTGTTACTTCAACGAAATATAATTTTAATATGAAAGCTTCGAATAGTGAAATGATTAAAAACTAACCCCTCGCCCTTCAGTTAGGTTTCGCAGCTTCGCTAAGTGAATAATGGTTAATGATCCAGAGATTACAGCCCAGCGGACGTGGAGTCGCAGATTACAAAGCAGCAGTATAGCACGGTCATCGGCGAGTTTTAAAAACTAATATATGTGAAACGTATTTTGTAATAATTAGAATTTTTTACCATACTGCTGAAATGAATCCCTTATAACGACATCCTGTTTCCTATTAAACATGTTATAAATTACTGTAATAAAAGCTCGATTCATATCAATATGTTGAATACAGTTTCCTTACAGCATGAACAGGATGTTGACCAGTGAGATTACAGCACAATTATTATCGTAAAATATGGCAAATAATTATAGATAGGAGATTTAATTTCGCTGTACGAAGTTATCAGCTTCTGTGTATGCAAATACTAAGGCATGGAACTTCAATGTTGAATGAAAATCAGGGTTGTGGGGTCGAAATTATGCGTTTACTTTGTTTTACTGTCAATGTGATGTTTTTTGATTAAGTGCATGAATATCCGTCATTGTATTATCTCCATGTTCAGCAAGCCTGACCGTGAAACGAATGGGCCCGGGTTCAAATCCTGGTTGGGACAAGTGGTTGAGGGTTTTTCCGGGGTTTTCTCTCAACTCACTAAGAGCAAATGCTGGGTAGCTTCGGCGCTGGACCCTGGATTCATTTCGCTGCAATTATCACCTTCACCTCATTCAGAAGACACTAGATAATCATAGCAGTTGATAAAGCGTCGTAAAATAAACGATTAAAAATAACTTTACAAATCGAAAATCGAAAAATCGAAGGAGAATTGGGAGGAAAATTTTATAAGGTACGCAAAACGCGTCCTTGCAAGGGGTTGGGGGCTGTACAAAACTAAATATGTGAGCTCCAAGCCAGTTGGCCACTAGTCTCACTCCGGGTTACGCTGCTCCTCTGAAGGAGCTCTAGAAAATTTTGAAGGGGAAGCCGAAATTGGACGTAACCTCTTAGGTACCACATACGCGAAGGGGGCTGAGATTGATCAAGTGATCACGGAACGGGGCGAGGAGGAGTTGGCTGGTGTTTGCCGTTAGAATGGCAAGACGCCGTCATCTGTTGTTCGATGACAAAGCATGTGAAGGCCGTCGGAAGAAGCGCCGTGTAATCTAATCTGCAATTTGAGAGGTCCCTGTCCTTTCAATTTGCGACTTATTGAGTGACCTCGTATATTTAATAGACTACTTATATTATCTGAACTAGGGCATACATCGTTTATAATAAGGGTGGAATATATATGGGGAAGGGCATATAGGTCCGTGGCCCATTTCTTATAGGGCTCATCCCGACATTTGTCTTACGCCTGAGGCGTAAGAAAAATGTCGGGATGAGTCCTATATAACTTTACATTAGGGAAATCCCATTTTATTTTTGTCTTATATTAGATAGAATAAGGAAAGGAAATGGGAAATTTTCGAAGTCATATTGGCGAAATTCTCCCTTCAAAAGTCCTATGTCGACTAATTAGTTACTGTAAAGGTGAGCTTAAAACAAAAGTCGTCGTCGTCGTCGTCATCATCATCATCATCGTCATCAGATGCAAAAATTGATCTCATTAAGCTGTTCCGTTTGCCAGAGAAATTCGTGAATTTTTATCTTTTCCTCAATCCTCTGAGTTTTTAGTAGCAGAAATATTTTAATTACTTATTTGGCTCCTTCCTTTCTACATGATTGTGTCACTATACATTTTTACTTTGTTATTTAACGAAGCTGTATCAACTACTGGGTTATTTAGCATCTGAGATTGGTTATAGCGAGATGGTATTTGGTGAGATGAGGCCAATGATTCGCCATAGATTACCTGACATTCATCTTACGGTTGGAAAAATCTCGGTAAGAACCAAACTAGATAATCAGACGAAGCGGGAATCGAACCCATGCCCGAGCGCAACTGCGGATTAGCAAAGAAACGGCTACGCCGGTAGCTGTCTCTGTAATTAATAAACAAACTTGTCTAATAATTTTAAAATTTTCTCGTTGAAGTTCGGATTTTACTTTTTTTTTTTTTTTACAATCTTTAGTTTTTTATTTAAGTCCAATTTTTGTTTTGTGGTTTGCAGTTTATAATATTGTCAGTCCTCTAACATTCAGCTATTTCACGTAAGAATCTTATTTCCGCTATATTTATTTTTTTATTTATTGCCTTTGTTGTTTCGTCAGTGTCCAACATTCTTTTCCATTAAGTGATGCATCTATGCTACAGCCATGATCTTGATAAATTTAGAATCTGTTACTTCTTTTTTCATATGTATTCTTCTTATGGTGCCAAAAATCATATAAAACTTATTAAAATTAACATCTAAATCGGCAAAGTACTTCGAAAAACAAATATTTTATCACGAGTATTCAAGAGTTTATTGTTTCAATTGATAAAGTTTATTACCAGTACGAACGACAAGGCACAAAATAGCTTCCAGAAATAACATGAAGTCAACGTTTGAATAGTTTTTTGTTATGATTTTGGATCAAGCACGCTGATCCTTGACTTTCCTCTTAAGCCAAGGCCGCTAGCCAAATGTAAACATTGTTTTCGACTTTATATATCATACTGTATTTATATTGAAAGGTAGTGGGAAATTTCTCATAAATGTTGTATTAGTACACGAGAACATGGCTGGAGAGACTGATTGAAACTGTAATTTGCGAGTTACGTCATTCTGCTCAGGCTGCAGCATAAAGAACAACTTTATGAGTGATAAGTAGGAAGGTTGAAGAACATTTTAAGCTATTCCATATCCAAATATTGCGTTTTACAATTTGAATTGTTAGTTACCCGTTTGCAAAGTCTTAAGAAGATTTTGGATCTAACGCTGTAGTGTAGGTGATTCCGTTGTAAGAGTAAAATTCCATCTGATGTACACAAATCTCTTGTTAATTATATTGCACCAAGAAGAAACCATAAGAAAAAATGCAAATAATAATTCTCACGTGAACTCGTGCTATATCAACTTATTTGACATGAGATACTATTTTAGGACTGCTGTACCAGGAAGCACTATCCATCTCATGTCCAAGATAAATCCATGATGAGCAAACTATGTGAAATGTAGTCACAAAACTGAAGGTAACGGGGGGATGAAAGTGAATCTTTGGTGTTCTGAAACAGGACATCTCGATAAAAAATATACTCTTCCAAAAACACACAGGACTACAGGCCTTAAAGCTAACTAACACTTTATGTGCAGTTTTAGATTCACCCATACGTGCTACATGCCCTGTCCATTCCAACCGTCTGGATTTAATGTTCCTAATTATGTTAGGTCAAGAATACAATGAGTGCAGTTCTATTTTGTGTAAGTTTCTCTATTCTCCTATAACTTTATCCCTCTTAGCTCCAAATATTTTCCTAGCACCTTATTCTCATGCACCCTCAACCACTGTTTCTCCCTCTAAGCGAGAGTCCAATTTTCACATCCATACAGAACAACCGGTAATATAACTGTTTCATATATTCTAACATTCCGCTTTTTTGAGAGCAGACTTGATATTAAAAGCTTCTCAACGGAATAATAGGGAAGACTCGGCTAATTCCGCATTATTAAGAAGTACATCTATCATAATTTTATCAAAATGTTTATTGAAAAATATTACCAAGCTATGTAGACATGTTCGAAACCTTTCATTACCAAATGAGAGAAAGAGATCTATTAAAATGCAAATATATTTAGTTGTACATACATTACAGTTGAAAAAGAAAAACTCGGATAATTTCGCAACAGTGCGGATAAATCCGTAATAATAATAATGTTTAATAATAATGTTTTATTTTCGCTGGCAGAGTTAAGGCCATGAGGCCTTCTCTTCCACTCAACCAGCCTTAATCAATACAATACATATTTATATTACAAATATTTACACTACATTTAAAAGGTTCTCCAGCAATATTCTTCAGTTTTAACGTCTAGTAGACTACATATTTATTTAAATTTAGATAAACCTATAAGGTAAAGTAGTAACTTAATTTATGAGCTAATTTAATTCAATCAATTATAATTAATTTAATATTTGAGATAGCTAGTAAAATGATGAAAATTAATGGACTTGGCTAATTCCGCAGTTGTAAATAATTATGAAATACATTATGAAAGTAACATAGAAGGAACAATTTATATGTAACAGTGCTCACTTTCTTTATAGCTGTGTAGCAAAACACGAAAAACAGCCAACTTTCGATGTTTCACTGTATTGCCGACAGAAGTGTCGACCAATATCCTTGATTTTTTTCTATAGTACTGCAGAGGACATGCCTCCTGTTGACATTCTCTCAAAACTTACGTTCACGCTATTGTAAAGCCGCAGTAAAATAATATATGCACTACTGCATATATGAATTACCCGTACTGCGGAATTAGCCGAGTTTCCCCAAACAGGCATTTTCCATATCTATTCTGCGTTTAATTTCCTCTAGAGTGTCATTTATATTTGTTACTGTTGCTCCAATTTACTTGAATTATTTCACCTTTTCAAAGGATAAATTTCCAGTTTCTATATTTCCATTTCGTATGTTCTGATCACGAGACATAATCATATCCTTTGTTTTTTGGGTGTTTACTCCCAAACCAATCTTCTTACTTGCTTCAAGTAAAATTTCCGTGTTTTCCCTAATAGGTTGTGGATTTTCTCCTAATATATTAATGTCATCCGCATAAACAAGGAGCTGACGTAACTCGTTAAATTCCAAACCCTCCCTGTTTGCCTGGACTTTCCTGATGGAATATTCTGTTCTAGAACTATTACATATACACAGTTTTAAATGCAAAGAGAAATAAACCGAGAAATAAAAAGTGAAAGGTAATTATCAAGATGTCTGAATTGCTATTCTTAGAAACGTTACATGATCGGAAAGAGTGAGATCATGTTAGTGGCGAAACAAACCCCAACCACTATTGCAGTTATTTATGAGCACTAGAAGAGAGCGGCAATTGTTACCACGGTTTAGTAGCGCATCTCTTGGACCTGTCTCGCCCATGTTCTGTACATAAACCGAGTGTTTAGAGGCAGTAACAGTTATCACGGGCGCAAATAAAAAAGCAGCAGCAGTTTGTTGTCTTGTCTCCTGACAGGCGCTGAGCGCTTTCTTGTTTCGCTGCCGCCTGACATATCGTCCTCTTGTCACCCACAGCGAGGTCAAAAGCTGCAGAGAACTCAGGCAAGTTCTATTCTCTGAAACACACTTTCACCTTTTCGAGTAAATACATAAATATTTGGAATAGTAGCTACAGTGTACACAAGGTCTTCATTTTATGCAAGCATAAACAGTTGAGTAACTATTTAGGCAACATAGAAGGGTTAACTGTGTATTTAGTTGCAAGGGAAGGTTAATGGTTTGTTACGGAAAAACGCAAACTGAAGAAATTATTAATTACACGTTGTTCTTTTCTTTAAATGTATAACCATTTGTCAGTAAACAATATTACAAATCAAATGTTCCTCGATAGTTATTTCCTGTTACCACAGGATTTTAGCAAAAAAGGTGACGGGGATTTGAGAAAAAAACGCGATTGCGTTTAACGTCTATATGGGAATTAGGGTAATACATTTATAATAAATAAGAACACTGTGTGCTCAACAAGTTTGAGATGGGCAGGGCATGTAGCACGTATGGGCGAATTCAGAAATGCATATAGAGTGTTAGTTGGGAGGCCGGAGGGAAAAAGACCTTTAGGGAGGCCGAGACGTAGGTGGGAAGATAATATTAAAATGGATTCGAGGGAGGTGGGATATGATGTTAGAGACTGCATTAATCTTGCTCAGGATAGGGACCAATGGCGGGCTTATGTGAGGGCGGCAATGAACCTCCGGGTTCCTTAAAAGCCAGTAAATAAGTAAGTGTGCTCAACAATTTAAATATATCTAATGAACGGAATGAAAAATAAACTATGAATAATAATCGATTCTTCAATGATGAAAGTGATGATGGTGATGATGATGATGATGATAATAATAATAATATAATAAATATAAAAAAATATGGAACCTCCCTTGAGCTACTGACGAACATCAAGAATGAACTTGTTGAACCATGTTAACGTAGTCGACCGTAAGAGAATTCCAGAACGACTTCTTTGTTGCCATGTAAGAGATAGACCATCGACAGACTATTGACAGATGAGAATTTGTCTATTGATCCGGCGCTGAACTTCGGCCTGGGTTTCATTTCCGTTGGGACTAATTACTTGTTTGGGTTTCGTTCGAAATTTCTCCACACTGTAAGGCGAATGTCCGGTAATCACTTAACGAATCCTTGGTCCAGGATGCTACAACCAATATAATTGACGTTAAAATGATTATCCTACTGTATAAGAAAAACAGATAATAGTTCGAGATCGTAAAAGGCCTTATAACCTAATACTTGTCTGGAGGATGATGAATCTGGTGATAATTAGAGGGACTTTTTCGAAGATGATCCTTATGTAAGGACAGCGCTTAAAAAGACAAGGCAATGGAAAGAAAACTACTCCTATTTTCGATTATAAGAATATAAATATTCCGTTATTTGAAAATCGAACCGGTATCCGCTTAATTTTGGGTTCACAAACGTAACAATTTAAGCCACAGTCGAATTCCTGTTATTTTTATAGTTATGAATGCAAATTTTAATGGTAATATTAAACTATTCATTACTCGTTAGTCATAGCGAATATAAATACAGACATGACTTTACGAAGTCAAACATAGTTTGATTTGCAATTTAACATTTCCTGCCACAAATCAGATGTCGAGCCCATTGATAAAAGATCTCATATCAGTGTTCAACGAGCAAGACAACTTTTTTGTGACCACTAATTTAAACATTGCATCACATTGTATACGCTGTCGTTATGACATCTGTTGAAATACTGTCTCTCCTCGTTTTTCATTTACCTCGCATTATTGGAAACTTGCATGAAAATGCTGATAATCGTAACGGGAAACGAGGGTAATTATGTCGTTCTGCTGTTCATTTATTAAGTGCGATATATTATGAAGCGATATGCCCGCATTTCGTCCAGTAATCAACATCATTGGTTCCATGAATAATTAAAACACGACGCCACGAGCCGCGTATTATCTTACGTGAGGCCATCTACAGCACCTCAATAAATATTAATCAGCCTGTATTTTACCGCCCTCTCACTTGAAAAGTGTGTCATTCTGAGGAGTCGACAGCCCTCGTACAAGAGGTGTTCGCAGCGGACTGACTCTCATTAGCTTCTGAAGTATTTATGAAGCTAGGAAGTAGCGCTTCTTACTGGACACAATTAACATAATGACTTGTTATGTTATTGTTCTGTAAAGAAGCAACGCTCTTGCTCATCGTTTTTGGAATCCGTTCTCTAATTAATACCCTATATATTATTTTTAATTTCAAAACCATAATTAAGCTCTAACGTCGACTTTCCACTCTAGAGGCGGCATGGGCGGCGCAGTAGGTAGAGTGCTGGCCTTCTGTGGCCGAGGTTGCGAGTTCGTTCCCACTCTAGGTTGATGGCATTTAAGTGCGCTTAATTTCGACAGGCTCATGTCAGTAGATGTACTGGCATGTAAGAGAGATCCTGCTGGACAAAATTCCGGCACACCAGTAACGCTTATATAACGCCAGCAGTTGCGAGCGTCGTTAAATAAAACGTAATTTAAAATTTCACTCTAGAGGACCGTCTTTAATTGTCTATGCGGATGACGTGAATATGTTAGGAGAAAATCCACAAACGATTAGGGAAAACACGGAAATTCTACTTGAAGCAAGTAAAGCCATAGGTTTGGAAGTAAATCCCGAAAAGACAAAGTATATGCTTATGTGACCAGAATATTGTGCGAAATGGAACTATAAAAATTGGAGATTTATACTTCGAAGAGGTGGAAAAATTCAAATAGCTTGGAGCAACAGTAACAAATATAAATGACACTGAGGAGGAAATTAAACGCAGAATAAATATGGGAAATGCGTGTTATTATTCGGTTGAGAAACTTTTGTCATCTAGTCTGCTGTCAAAAAGTCTGAAAGTTATAATTTATAAAACAGTTGTATTATCGATTGTTCTGTATGGTTGTGGAACTTGGACTCTCACTTTGAGAGAGGAACAGCGATTAAGGATGTTTGAGAATAAGGTTCTTAGGAAAATATTTCGGGCTAAGAGGGACGAAGTTACAGGAGAATGGAGAAAGTTACACAACGCAGAACTGCACGCATTGCATTCTTCACCTGACATAATTAAGAACATTAAATCCAGATATTTCAGATGGGCAGGGCATGTAGCACGTATGGGCGAATCCAGAAATGCATATAGAATGTTAGTTGGGAGACTTTTGGGGAGACCGAGACGTAGATGGCAGGATGATATATAAATGGATTTGAGGGAGGTGGGATATGATGATAAAGATTGGATTAATCTTGCACAGGATAGGGACTGATAGCGGGCTTATGTGAGAGCGGCAATGAACCTTCGGGTTTCTTAAAAGCCATTTGCAAGTTGTAAGAAGAGTATCTTCAGATTCTAGCATATCTGTTGGAATTTATGATGAAGACAGGCAAATTTAAGACTAAATATGTTTCGGTCTTTATGTTTACTTTAGAAATATTCTACATTTTATTTATAATACAAAATCATAAATGAGCACGAGGATAAAAAATAAACTATATGTAGTAACATGATCAGAAGCAGAGCATTATGACTGGTCGGAATCTCATAAGTGACACCAATAAGATATCACTACTGAAACAACTAAACCGGGTGAGTGTAATGTGGCTAGTTCCTTCCTCCCCCCCCCCCATTGCATACATAGCTGACTAGTAGGCTAACATATTTCACTAATTAGACTGCAGATGTATACAAGAATTTTTCTTCCTCCGAGTACAGTATCTCGTCAAGTGAGATTCCTGCCTGACAATAACTTAGATGTACACCAGGGCTGGGCACCGGGAGCGATTCCAAACTCTAAACGGGGACGCTTAATATTCATCCGTCACTGTTTCAACCCCAACGCGGTGTTCGGCGGGGAAGAAAGGGGTTGAAGAGAAGTCATATGGCTCCCCGTGAGAGGGTAGAATTTGCTCTTGGTGCCCAGCTCTGATGTATACCCTTTGTTACGGAAATTGATTGCTGTTCAGAGACTAAATCCACCTCGGAATATTTCGGGAATCATCATGTACGCTGTGTTTATACGCGAGCGTTTTACACAAAGAGATTCGTAGTCCGGTCTTTACAACGGGAAGAAAGAGCTCTATCGCTAAGCCATACAAGCTTTGTTTAGAAAAATATTTGTGGCATAGAGGAATAACGTTACAGGAGAATGGAGAAAGTTATACAACACAGAACTGCACGCATTGTATTCTTCACCTGACATAATTAGGAACATTGAATCCAGACGTTTGAGATGGGCAAGGTATGTAGCACGTATTGGTGAATCCAGAAATGCGTGTGGGAGGCAGGAAGGAAGAAGACCTTTGGGGAGGCCGATACGTAGCTGGGAAGATATTATTAAAATGGATTTGAGGAAGGTGGGATATGATTGTAATCTTGCTCATGATAGGGACCGATGGCGGGCTTATGTGAGAGCGGAAATGAACCTCCAATTTCTTAAAAGACGTAAGTAAGTAAGGGAATATTTCGTCTCGTGATATACAGATACGTCGTTGCTACGACTTTATTTGATCCTCGGATCTCGATGCTTAATATTTCCCTGTATGAATCTCGCCTTAACCCTAACGACAACTAGACAAATTCACGCTACAGGAGTGCGACCATTTTCCGTGTTAAAAGCTGTAGTCTACTTGTCAGCAACTATTTCAATCAGAGGTAAATTATGTCTTTCTAATTAATGGGCCACAGACCTACTTCCTTCTCCCTAAATTTTCCTCACATGTTTTTCTTATCTTATTTTTCGAAATTATTAAGCTGATCGGTCCCTCCCCTCCAAGTTCATTCTGTAAAACATTTCAGTTAAACGGAAATCATTTAACAGAGGAAATAAATATAGGATACTGCTAGCTCACAGGGCTAACGCCTTCAAAGCTGGATATATGGTTCTAATCAAGTGCATTGGTACAATAATTAACATGTAAACATGGGACAATTATTCTGCCTGCCATTATAATTTCACTTTCACTCGAATCTCCCCATTATTAAAAAAATGAGACCAAAGTTCAAATTTTAGATAACTAGCAATTATCTTGTGAGCCGTTGGATATGGGGTTCGCGGGCTCAAATTCAGCTAAGGACGATGGACTTCGATAGGCTGGCAATCCTTAATATAGGCTACTTTCTTCTGGGACAGAAATAATGCTGTGAGTTCCATGTAGGGTCGTTTTGGGAGAAAAGTAGCCATTGCGAGCACTGTTCCTAGTGAAAAAAGTCGAACTACAAGAGATCTGTGTTGACAGTTTTTAATCCCTGTGTAAGAGCTTGTATATGAAGAGAAAATTGAGAATATGGAACATTTAAAGAACCGTATCATTGAAGCCTAAAGTCACATCGGAAATGCTACAAAATGTTCTCTCCGCATTCTCAATTTTCTCTCCATAAACCAAGTTCTTTATGTAACGCCAAAGAAAAAATCAAGGGGTGTTAACTCTGGAGAACTGGCCGGCCATTCTACTGGTCCACGCCGACCAATCCAATGTCCGGGGAACTGTTCGTTCAGTCTGCTGCACATTTCTGTGGCTTAATCTACCAGAATGAAGAATGATACCAATTATTTCCTCTTTCCATAATGCCATCACGAAAAAAGAAATTGTTATAGGAAAGCTTCAAATAATTTTACAACAATGCATTGAATTTGTCACAGGTTAACCAAACAGTAAAGCAGGAAAAGTTAATTACCAGAATTGCGTAAATATATATTTTTCAAAGCCTCGTTAATACTGTACCATGTTACAAAATATCTGTAGATGCAGTAACTAATGTTCGTGTCATTGTGACAGTTATCTTTAAATAACTTGAAAACTATTAGAGATATCTCAAAAGTGATTGCACCATTGCTTTTTTAAAAAATCGTCATATGATGTTGAGTACCTACATTACACCTTTTCCATTTAAAATTTCAAAGTTGCATCCAAAATGGTGGTTTTTGAGGTAACTGAGGGTTAGAATCGAATTTGTCACTGGTAGAGCATTTGGTCTTACAAATACTGGTAACACCTATATTAATGAAAAATCAAGCATATGGGAGATATTTATATGGTTCCAAACTTTTGATTCACCCTGTAGATTTACAATTCAAGATACAACACAAACGTCGATTAAGTGTTCTAAAATTGGTGGCGCGTTATTGTTGGAGTAAATGGGACATTTGAGTTCAATTGAAGAGGATCGTAGTAACGGCTGTTGCGAAAAAAGTAACCAACAGGACACTAACTATAAAAAAAAAATCTATCTACTCCTTTGAAATTATGGTTAAGGTATAACGAATAAGTACGAAACTGGTAGGTCCCGATACAATTTTCGGTTGTGTGGTTCAATTTTTCTGAGAATTTTCTCCGACCGATTTAAGTACAAATACTGAGGAACTTTTATTCATTTTAATCTCAAATTAACTTTTCTACAATTATCTTTGTCTGTTATTTTACGATTCTGTTTCAACTGCGCATTTACTTAGCGTAAACTGAATTGATGACGAATAGGTGATATTTATGGAGAAATGATTCCGAGGATACGCCATTGAATTATCTGACATTCGTCTTATGGTTGAATGAAACGTTGGAAAAATCAGTTAATCACACAAAGCGGGATTCGAATTTACATCCGAGAGTAGTCCCAGTACATGATTACTGCCATTATTGTTACATTTGTTTTTATTCACTTATCTAAGGAGTTTATGTGCGTACTGCACTCAATCGTATGGGATTCTCAGGGAAGGCTAATCGTTAAAAAGTAACGTTCAAAATAAATACTGTACAAGACAAGACATATCTGATTTCATTCTTTGGCGTTGAAACCAATTTCACTGTTTGATAGTGAAACTTGAATGTTTTGTATAATACTGCTGACAAGCAGTAGCGGTTGGATGAATGGTACCCCCATATTACATTCTCCCTGCGGACCGAATCGCCTTCATTACTACCTCCACACTCAATCAACGCTACTCACCTGGTTAGGGTAAATGAGCCATGCATAAAATTCCAGGCGCCATGTCAGCGTAAGAATATAGGCGTGCTCTCATATCGATAAGATTATGTAGACGATCCCTTTTGTGTTTGATGTCACGTGAAGGAATCGCATTATGGTAGCAACGAGCAGGAAAGTATATGATTGAGGGAGATGAGCGATTGACAAAGGAAGGGATTGAAAATGCATAATTCGCTTTCGTTCGCACATCATTTGTTGCTTCAATATCTACAGGCTATTCTACATTTAAACATGACTAGAGACTAACAAACAGTTTCTTTCATTAAAGATTTAAAAATGAATATCTAAAGTAATTTATAATTAGGTATAGTTTTGTTCTACAATAGTAGGGGAGACTGTTGTACCTTTAAACAATTTTAACATTTTATTTTTATTTTTTTTATTTTCGGAAATGAATCTTTTTTTATTAAAAATGCTTGAAATGATTATTGAAGATTTCTTTAAAACTTCCTGTACGTATTTTCCTATTTCACAGATCTGTTAAGGATGGAAAAAATAAAATGAAGGGATATGTAATGTGTTCAAAGGTACAACAGGTTCATGTACCTTGGAACATACACTCTTGTAAGTTGAAACACGTGAAATATAAGTGGGAATATAGCTGTAAAAACTGACAATCATATTTAAAATGTATTTGCCATCATAAACCAAAACAGCCTCTCTGATTGAGATTTTATTTCCTGGAGGAGCAATAACTGCTGCAACAGCTTTCTTCAAGGCATCCGGATCAATTGGAGACCTCTTAACTCCACACTTACTTCGTGACATGGTCTTAAAATAAAAGAAAAACAGAAACCGATAGTATGCTGTATCTTGGAATATGATCCATGTTACAAGATGTTTTGTGTTCGAAGGTACAAGAGGTTGCACGTTTAAACAAATATGGCTCCCAAAACTAGGGATTCGAATAAATGTTGGAAATTAAAATATGTCATTACTAGGGAACGGAATTTGGAGTAGTAAAAGCTAGTATTGGCATCTACACAGCCATTTGTTTACAACCCTTTATACCAAGTCCTCCCCTTCATGACATACTCGCAGATCTCTGCACGTCAACAACAGGTGAACGGGACAGTTGTCGCATAAGAACTTCAACATGCAGGTTTGCAGTTCAGCGTAATGAAGTGCAGGTACAATACCGAAAGTGTACTATATATTTACAAATACTATATTTGTAAAAGCTAAGATCGAATATCAAAATTCAGGAAACAATTCCTTAAATTATCGCTTCCCCATGCCCAGTTCTTATGAGATGGGGGTCATGGTTAGAAGCTTGCAATAATTATTATTACGCACATCACCTCCAATCTGTGAAGAAAGTGGTCCAGTCTTTGGATCTTGATGACGCGGCTGCGATTCAAATATGCCAGGAACTGCTAAATGATAGAATAATCAAAAAAGAAGTCATGGATATTAAGTAAAATTTTTTATATTTACCGGATGCCATTATTCGATTAGTACAGTCAGGAGTAGAATTAGTTGAGCAAATAAATATTATGAGTACTATTGTAAATAAGCTCAGTGCAGTAGAAGGTGAAGTAGGAAAACGTGTTGGTGAAAAAATGAACAGAGTTTTGATTAAAAATGATAAGGTACAGTATTCTTAGTCGGATTTCAGATGCACTAACAAACACGTGTCCCAATGACGTCATTCAACATGTGAATTTAATTGACGTATTTTGTTTCAAGTACTCTCCAATTGTCTCTGCAGATGTAGAGCGGAGTTTTTCCATGTTAAAAAATTTCCTTCCTTGCAAAAGAGCAAAGTTGTGTTTGGAAAATTTGAAAATGATATTTACAATTTATTATAACAAGGCACAGCAGGAATAATTGGTTCATCACCAAAACATAGCATTAATTGAAAATACTATTTCGTTGATTCTGCATTTTGTTCAACATTTAATGATATATATATATATATATATATATATATATATATATATATATATATATATATATTTCTAAATACTGTAGCGTACGTTGTGTACATATTATCATATTTCATGATATTGTAAATAAAGGTTTTAATTTAACGCGCTCCTGACAGAAAAACACACATATTCAGAGACGAGTTCCATATAGAAGACAACTATCAGCCATCAATATTTTCATTGACACACGAGGACGCAGAGATTGATATTTAATTATGTATATTTGTAATGTTGTTTATTGATATCTTGTGCGTTGCCAGGAAAAACACATGTAGTTCAAAGTGAAATGCAGATTATGTATGTAGGCCACTATATGTCATTAAACTATTCCATATGTTTATTCTGAAATACGTTTACAGCACGTTGCGTGTAAGTTTGTATGAAGTGAACTGTACTCGTCCATGTTCTGTGACGCAGCTCGCTTGACAGTCACTGAGCTACGGATATCTATACTACGTTTCATCATTCTTTATAATACTCCAAATTCCTTTCCCTAGTCATTACAAACCAGATGATAGGGAACACACCGTACTTAAAAGATATTAACAATTAAATATATCAATGAACGAAATGTTTACTTTTGGTACTAAAAATCTTCGTTTGTCCACAGAACTCACACTTTGCAGTAAATCAGACTGAAACTAGGACCAGAGTTACCTAGCGGATTTCTCTACAATCTACATCAGTTTGAGTCCTATAGGTAGCAGCAAAAATTAAAAAAAAAAAAAAAAAAAAGACAAAAATGTTCAAAGGTACACTATGCTAAAGGTACAACAGTCTTCCCTACCCCAATTTTCATTTTACCCACAGTTATCAGTGCGTAAAGTGTGCCTTTAGAGCACAAGTGCGTAAAAATAAGTAATCACTTTACACACTGCTATTCATTTTACACACTGTCAAAGAAAATGCAATATCCATTGTATAAACTTCATTCAGTAAGAAATTTACTCCGTACCTCGGTCGTTCATGACTGAAATATTAGGCCTACACGTAACACATATACATAAAAAATTTAACATTTGCATTTACATTTTAGCCCGTATTATTCTGAAGTCACATCCGTAGTACTCATTGCAACAAGAATCAGCACTCAGCTTTACCTAACCGCTTTGTTGATTATGTCCGGTTTAGAAGGCCATGCAATCGTGATCATGAAGAAAACAGGCTGTCAGACTTGTCTTATTTCTTAATTGTACTGAGTTTAAACGGCCATCACATCGTGATCTTATAACATCTCCAACTTTAAATATTTATTTAATGTAAATGTGTGCTATCGTAGAAAAAGCATTGTATGATACAATTTCGTAAAATTATCTTTTTGGGCCTCGTGTGTCTGTGAATATCGGTTTCGCCTCTTCTCACAAACTTTACACTCGTGCCAAAAAGAGAACCTTCACGAATTTGTATCATAAATAACTATTAAAACGTTTTCCTCTCTGGATTAAATATAAAGAAATTTATTGCCAGAATGCATCGTATCCTGTATTCGCAACACAGTGTTATGTACAGTCAATTTTATACATAGTGATCATGAATGTAATACAGAACTTACAATTTGCCAGTCCGCCGTGTACACGGCCTTTCATATCTCTGCTAACCGATCGGGGAAGGACCGACAACTTGCAGGTTCCTTAACGAAAGAGGTGTATCAGATTTCTACACAGTACATTGCATTCTTCATCAAGAAGCACTTTGTGAGAAAAGTTTGAATTTTCAGCACGTCATGGATGTGGTGATACGTAATATAAACAAAACTGGAAACAGCGCAAAGTCAAAATGTAGGACCCGCATGACGGACGAACATCTTCATTATCAGTTACGGTTGGCAGTGTGTGATTTCAATGCAATATTGTTGAAGCAAATATGTGAAACTAAAGTAGGCTAATTTGAACAGAATGCATTTCGTTCCTTATTATATGTAGACATAAATATTTGTTTATTTTTACATCAGACTAATGATGATTATGTATTTAATTTCAATTTACATGGAACTTGTAGTTCGTAATAATTGTTTATTTGTAAAGTGTTCTTAATCTATTTAATAGTTTATACTACGAGTAGTTATCATACTATTCCAATGTCTAGAGTTTATGTATTTATTTGTATTTTTATTTGTATTAATTAACAAATTGTGATTTTTCTTCAAGTGAAATTATACGAAATTCCCCAATGATTTCTAGCTTACAATAAACCCACCACTGTTATAGTTAACACACCTATCGCTACTCATATCTTCAACCCTTCCACCCGAGATCATGAGCTTATGCAAGTAGCGTCTTGCAAGTGACTCGGCGCAGACGATCCTTTTGGCCGCCCATGCTTTACATTATTATTTTATCATGCATTCTTCCTTTAGATCTTTCTTTTCAGGCCACTTACGTAATCTTGAAATAACCAGTGAAATTTGTTAAATCTGCGCATTAATTTTACGGTACTATAGGTCTAAATCACCGCCATTCACCTCAGATTCCTTTTCCTCCAATACGAGAGAGCGGTCGAATCTCCACACTAAACATGTTCGTTACGACCAATTATAATGCGGATGAGCTAGATGCCGCGCACTATAGGATACCCTCAACAGCTTAACAGCAACAAGAATACCTTCTCACGAGCTCAAACTACTATGGAATCTTATACCTTCACGGAGACTCTGCAGTGGAACAAGATTGACACTTCACTTCAAAGACACGTCATAAAGGCCAGTGTAATCGATGGATTGAATTCGATACTGTTCATATACCGCGCATCACTCATTTCCAACTGATACAAATATGCATTCCAAATTCAAAAGAAGACAGTATCTTATATGCTTAGTCTCATCATTGGCGATTAATAAATCATAGTGACAGACGTTTGACAGAATCAGCCTATAGCATCCAAAACCTGTATTCAGTCACGTGAAAATACGTATATGTTGCTCTCTCAAGAAGTCGATCATTGCATTCATTTAGCGTTGTACCCGAGAAGAACAAGATTTTAAATTGTGTCTACCATAAAATATTTGGATAAATGTATAAAATGAGTTGATATTTGCTTAATACATATAAGATCTGATAGAACAGCTTATGTGTTGCTATTTACTTAATACATTTAATATCTGATAGGACGCCTTATGTTTTAAACAAGGTACAATGAGTTATTATTACTTACAACAACTTACATATGGCTTTTAAGGAACCCGCAGGTTCATTGTCGCCCTCACATTAGCCCGCCATTGGTCCCTATCCTGTGCAAGAATAATCCAGTCTCTACCATTATATCCCACTTCCCTCAAATCCATTTTAATATTATCCTCCCATCTACATCTCAGCCTCCCCAAAGATCTTTTTCCCTCCGGTCTTCCAACTAACACTCTATATGCATTTCTGGGTTCGCCCATATGTGCTACATGCCCGGCCCATCTCAAAAGTCTGATAAATTCCTAATTATGTCAGGTGAAGAATATAATGCGTGCAGTTCCGCGTTGTGTAACTTTTTCCATTCTCCTGTAACTTAATTCCTCTTAGCCCCAAATGTTTTCCTAAGAACCTTATTGTCAAACACTCTTAATCTCTGTTCCTCTCAAAGTGAGAGTCCAAGTTTTACAACAGTACAGAACAACCGTTAATATAACGGTTTTATAAATTCTAACTTTCAGAATTTTTTTACAGCAGAGTAGATGATAAAAGCTTCTCAACCGAATAATAACAGGCATTTCCCATATTATTCTGCGTTTAATTTCCTCCCGATTGTCATTTATATTTGTTACTGTTGCTCCAAGATAGATGAATTTTTCCACCTCTTCGAAGGATAAATCTACAATTTTTATGTTTCCTATTCGTACAATATCCTCATCATGAAACAATCGTATACTTTGTCTTTTCAGAGTTATTATTATGATGATGATGATTATTATTATTATTTATTATTATTATTATCATCATCATCATCATTGTCATCTTTTCTACATCTGCTGGTATAATGGTGACGTACCAGGCGTTCGAACCGAGAAAAGCTCATGACATCACACTCGTCGAAGGTGACGATATCTTTAGCATGGGTTTCACCGGGAAGGAAGTAAATATGTGGATCCCGTGACGTACATTTACAGCAAGTAAAGAAAATATGTCTCTGATACAGGACTCAGGTAAAATTTATCAGCCATTTGTCATCCAGTTGGATAAATTCTACAGTTGAAAGTGTTAAAACACTGCTACAAGAGTTAATGCTTTTACTATTACTAAGTTTACTTACTACTACTCACAAAGGAAATACACTTTAAGACGGGTATTTTATAAATAGATATTTATTTTCACATTTGTTCTCATCCTAGCATGACGCAAGACTTTGGCCTAAGACAACATGGAAGAAACAAAAGGACAGAAGCAAACATCCATTTATTGTGGAAGAAAGATAAAACTCCACTTCTCTTTCTGGAATTGAAGTTGGATTCATTGTGTTTGTCGTACTAGCTGAGCACCACTTTACCAACATATTTGCACAGGTATTAAATATCCGAAGAGAATTTTATTTCTTTCAAAGAGAAACAAGAAGCAACATATCTTGACATGTAAACAGAATTGACGTCACTCCAGTAGATAAATAAATTTTTCTTCCCCCAGCGATTTCCATGTGGCTTTTTCTTTTGTAATTCAACTAATGGAGCAATAAAAATAATAATTACATCCCCACAGATCGTGTAATGTATAAATTTGCGTTTGAATTTTCCGCTTATAATCTTTATGAGTGTTTCACTCTCTCTCCATTTATATATTCATTCTCATTCTCCCATTGTTTCTTTCTTATTTTATTCTTTTCTTGTCCATTCTGAAGCTCTTAATCTTCCATTCCAGATGTAGGCTAGCTGCGGCAACATTTTCCCCGCCACTTCTAAATGGATGGAGGCCAGATTTATGAGTTTTAGCCATTAAGGGAAGCCTGCGCTTATTTTTCTCTCTTATGAAAAGAAAAGGCAAGTCCTCGGGAACGTCAGGTCCTGCTGCGATTCTATTACGCAAAACGGGACTAACTGAGGTTCATTTGGATATCACATTAATATTGTCTTTCTTACAAAATACATTTCATACTATTGTTCGTTGTTGTGGTTTAAGATCTCTCACAGATGCTTTTATTCTTATCCCTTTCAAGTTATTATAAAATTGAGAGACGTTATTTAAGTGATATTTGAAGTGACATGAAGGCTCGTTTTAGAATGAAAAACAGGTTTATGGGACAGATATGTAATTTATTGAATAAAATATTTCCTATGTTGTTTCAAGAGTGAATAGAACTTATAATTATTGCTATAATTTACCATTATAATATTAAATATCAAGACAGGGTTGCGATGTAATCAATATCATTAATTTTATCATTATCTTCAGACTTACATCTAGTTATCGAAATTACTTATTAGAGAAAGATTTAAACGGAATAAATTACATCAGGACTAGCTCTAGGGTTATATATTAAGTGTATGTTGCATAAAACATTATGCAACAAGCATTTTCTGAAACTCGTGTCTTGACAGACAATTTTATATTAATTTAATTTTGCAAGTATAGAAATATCTTGACGAAAATATTTTCCGTTAATGATTGCACACATTTGTTTAGTACCTATTCTCTCTTTCAATTTTCGGATTTATTATACGGTCATCATCATTTGTAATTTTGTTCTTAATACACGTTGTGATTAATAAGATTCTAGATAATTATGCAAATTTCTCACTGTTGCCATATACATTTTGTGTAATATTTTGCAAATATAAAAATATGTCAACGAAAATATTTTCCGTTAATATTTTCCTTAAATATTAACGGTTGCACACGTTCGTTTAGTATTCTCTGTTTCTAATTTTTGAGATTTATTATAAAGTTATCATTATGTTCATTTCTAATTAATACACGTCGTGATTAATAAGATTCTAGGTAATTATGAAAATTTTTCACTGTTGCCATTTACATGTTTTATAATATTTTGAAAATATAAAAATATCTGAACGAAAATATTTACGTTATGGTTGCACATATTTATTTAGTATTCTCTGTTTCTAATTTTGAGATTTATTATAAGGGATCATTACGTTCATTTCTAATTAATACATGTTGTGATTAATAAGATTCTAGATAATTATACAAATTTCTCACTGTTGCCATTTACATGTTTTGTAATATTTTGCAAATATAAAAATATTTCAACGAAAATATTTTACGTTAATATTTTTTTTAAATATTTAATGGTTGCACACTTTTGTTTAGTATTCTCTGTTTCTATTTTTGAGATTCATTATAAGGGTATCATTATGTTCATACACGTTGTGATTAATAAGATTATAGATAATTACACAAATTTTTTACTGTTGCCATTTACATTTTCTATAATACCTGGATAGCTTGTGACATACAATATTTATCTCTATAAAACTGTCTCAAGTTCTTTTTAATAATATGATTGAGACTTGAAATATTTTCCGAATCAAATCGAATAAGGCTAGGGAAAGGAAAACAGGTAGAAGATGCATTGAGAATTGGTACTGTGAATAAGAAAGTATGAGAACTCCATGCCAGTAGGCCACTTGTCTCACTCCTTTTGCCGCCGTTGCATTGAAAGAACCTACAGAAATTTTGAAATGAAAAAACCGATAGATGGACGTACCTTAATCTAATAGTTTCCACATTAAAAAGCATTAATTTCAAAGTGCATTAGTTCAAGAGATCTCTAAATATGGTAATGAAACTAATGAGATTCCGTTGTTTCCGAAATATACCTATTTTATCATAAGAAACTTATAAAATTTCAGCACCTTCTACAGAGCTGCGTTGTGGAATAAGGTTATCGTGTTGATTTAAAACACTGAAGATCCGAGTTCGAGTACAAATGCCTACGCTACGTGGACACGTGTAAATAACGTAGACGATTTCTTGCATTTCAGTGAGAACTGAAATATACTTATAACGTCCCAAGTGCTGTTTCAAGGAAGTGACTCTCATCATATACCTGATATTCATAATTACTCCTTTATATTTCATTTTTTTATACAGCTTTAAACCATCCTTAACTAACTGTATAAGTTTCGATGAAAAATCTCGGAATTACTTGAAACACAATTAAGAATTGTAGAAATAAAATAAGATACTTTGCATTACCTTAATACTTCTTTAATTATACGAATATAATTATATTGGGAATATGCGGTAACTTGGCTGTTAAGCCGTGACGCTACAAGTCTGCAAGCAAGTATTAAGAAGGACTACAATCGCAGACACATTTTTATACTTTCAGATATAGTCAAAGGCACTTAAGGCACTTGAAGTCCCTTTGGTTAAGTCGAAACTGGTCTCAGAATGCCGCGAATCCCTCAAGATACTAGCTGAACATAATACCAGTTCAACTAAAATGGATGCCGGAGCATGTAGGGATGAGAGAGCAGATGGGGATGTGAAAGAGGGGACTGAGAGCCCGTTCATAGGACCTGAACCTGTGTTGGGACTATCTCTAAGACCA
The DNA here is from genome assembly GCF_040183065.1 of Periplaneta americana. Lineage (NCBI taxonomy): Eukaryota > Metazoa > Arthropoda > Insecta > Blattodea > Blattidae > Periplaneta > Periplaneta americana. The sequence continues at coordinate 91,312,896 of NC_091119.1, forward strand.
GTTAAGCAGGTTATCATGGCCTGGGCTCTCAAGAAACACAAAAAATGCTGAAACGTAAGTGAGGGCAACAGACACTCCAAGACCCTCATAAGAGATTTTACTATAAAAGCAGGTCAAGTGACTTGTTAAAATTGAACAAGAAACAGCTCTGCTGGGCAGTCGGATTCTTTACAGAACATTGTGCCCTCAGGAAGAACCTGCACAGGATTGACATAACATTAACCCAGCTTGTACTCGTTCGCATGGAGATGAGTCTGTATTTCATGTTATATGAGTGTAATGCTTTCGTTCAACAAAGCACTCTCGTCTTTGGGGGAGGGGGGAACTTGAGAGCTATCAACTGTTCCAGTCCGTAGTTTGATTCAGTTCTTCAAGAATATTAAACTACTAGACTGATAGGATTTTATGAACGGAGGAGCACAATAGATCTTTTAGATCGCAGTGCTAGAACTATCATAGGCCCCCATTTAAATTCAATTCAATTGTCCTGTGGTTTCTCAAGGTCTATCGAAAATATGTATCAGGAGCATTTCTTTGATGGTAAAGGCAGCAAGCACGTAGGCCTGATGTCCATACTGCTACTAATTTCGACTGTCTAGAAAAGATGAGAGTCTTAATCTCGTGTTATTATCTTTGTAACCACATTACCATTAAAAGGTCGGAAACAGAATTATAACAATTGTGAATGACGAAAAGATATAGAACGAATAAGCAAACATGGCTATCTTAATTGTAACATATTCTATTCTTAACGTAACTTCTAAATTCAGTTATCTCTTTAGGTTCAGTACAATAAAATGGAGTATTGGAGAAAAGAATACAAAACTGAAAATTCTATGCCGTTGAATTATTCATAATAGTACCATTATAGGTATATCTCTGGTTTATATAAGCTACATAAAATACGAAAAGTTTTAAAATAAAAACAACTAAAACAAATGACTTAAGGTTGAAGAACGGTATCCTGTATACTGTAAACATTTCTGGTTAGAAACTAAAATACCAGGAATGAAGTAAAGAATTATGAATTGACAGATAACCATGAAAAACGAAAATAAGTAGAATATATAATTAACTCATTGCAATAAGTTTTGTATTCCAACATTACAATTAAAGAAGAGATCTTTAGAAAGTAGAAATGTTGGAAGACCTACCAAAAGATAGTTTAAACAATAATTTGAAATATCAAGACTTCCTAAAACGAAAAGAAAATTAAAAGACCTAATTTTCAATGCCATTTTTCTATCCCGATAAGTTATTGTACTACTACTACTACTACTACTACTACTACTACTACTACTACTACTACTGCTGCTGCTGCTGCTACTACTACTACTACTATTACCACTACTACTACTACTACTACTACTACTACTACTACTACTACTACTACTACTAAGAATATTACTATTACTAGCTACCACTAACAACTTTTCCTACTACCACTAGCTACTACTAACTGTTGTTATTAAAAATATTACTACTACTAGCTACGACTGCCACTACCATTAGCTACTACTGAAACATTTACTTTTAAAAGGAAAACGTTATTAAAAACAAGAATAGCCTAATATAATATAATGATGGAGAAAATTTCCAGTTTCACCTATTTAATATAAATCTACAACCCCCTATACCATTTAAGCGACTTAGAAAACAAAATGAAATAATTTAGGCAATTAACTACAAATGTGGAGGTCCATTCCAAACCATATTAAATCCACCCACAAACGAAATTGAGTTTTATATGATTTCGTATAGTTCTGAACATGCTCTATCATATGATGAAGAATGAGTGGAACAGAGGAAAATTTTCTCCGGCAATGGGATTTGAACCAGGGTTTTCAGCTCTACGTGCTGACGCTCTATCCACTAAACCACACCGGATTCCCATCCCGATGTCGGATTGAATCCTCTCAGTTTAAGTTCCACCTCTAGTGGCCTACCCTCGTGCACTGCGTCATAGATGTATGACAGTGGCACAGTGTCCATACATGTGCAGAGGTGCACTCGTTATGAGTGATTAACTGGCCGGGATCCGACGGAGTAAGCGCCGTCTTAAATCATAAGTGATTATTTTTCGCATATCATATATTATTATGATGTACCGAAGTACATATAATATTTCCGTGCAGAAATTCTGCGTCGTCATGTGATGAAGAATGAGTGGAACAGAAAAAAATTCTCTCCGGCAATGGGATTTGAACCCGGGTTTTGAGCTCTAGTGGCTTAGTGGATAGAGCGTCAGCACGTAGAGCTGAAAACTCGGGTTCAAATCTCATTGCCGGAGAGAATTTTTCTCTGTCTCACTCATTCTTCATCATAAGATGACGTAGAATTTCTGCACGAAAATATCATATGTACTTCGGTACATCGTAATAATATATGCTCTATAATGGTGTGAAGTCTGTTTGGGTCTAGCTGTATTAAATTTCCTTTAAAAGAATTCATGAAACTGGGTGTTCGTGACAAACTGTATTATGTCCACATCAAACCGCATTCTGACCAAAACCAATTAATATTTTTCATTGTAAGGTTGTGTTTCAAGTTTCCTGCACTGAGAAAAACTAGCGCCAATTTACAGTATTGACTTTGTATCACTTCAGTGTCGCTACAGTCCAGTTATGCATATGATATCCGTGAAAATGGAGGGAGAAGTGCCTATAGGTCAGGATAGCAGAGGAAGCAGGAAAAGAGCGAAGAAGAAAACATGACGACAACAACAAAATGAACATGGAGTTAATATTTTTACTATATTTTTAATTAGGCCTAATAGATGTTTAGGGCTCTTATTTTCATTAAAAACTATTTTCTACAACAATCATGTAATGTACAAAAGGGTATCCTTGTTTCAATCTGATAAATGTCCTGATTTAACACTGTTCGAACCACCATGCCAACATAGGGAAGGTCGGTTCCACTGTTGTGCAATTCCCGCACATGATATACGCAGGATCAAGGAAAGGGTTTTCTGAACAAAAAAGAAAGCTGATCAATATCGTTAGTATTAATGAACATTACCTTTGTGATTCAATATTACATAGGAGTAAATCAACCTATTACTTACATATTTATTTTGGTTGAATTTTTACAAATATTGGGAAAGATTTTTTTATGTTCACTTCAAACCATATTATGTCCATGTTATTTTCTGAATTTCAGGACAGTCTGATTAAGTTCTTCCAGTAATTAATAATTTTAGTATTTTAATTTACCTCCCTTTGTTGACACATAAACAGTTTTCTTCTCTCCTGAAAAAATGACATTAATAGACTTAATATAGTTTGGAATGGACCTCCTCAAATAGCCTACTGAAAAAAACATAATTTTAGAAAATTCATTAAGGAAGAATTCAAAATGCTATAAATTTATGGCAGTCCCGGTTTTGTTGTACTCGCAAAGAATAGAATATTGCAAATATTCTAGATCCAACTGGTGCGAACATTTACATAGATTAAAGCATCTCACCTCAGATTTACAGCTAGAATATAACAATAAGATAGCAACGTGGGTAGACTCAAAAACCACTGCTTAGATAATTTTAAATTAACTTATACCTTTGTGAAGCCGGAATATGCTACTAGACGTAAGCGTGCATGCAATCTATGTTAATGATTATCCTTATGTTCAGAATTCATTAAATTTGTTTCTAATAGATGCGTAAGACAGTGGGTAGTAAATCGTTATACGATTTCATTTGTCGCTTATTGCTGAAACAAATCGACTGAGGAGGCATAAATTGTACTTCATTTTCCAATAAACTGATAACATGTTAAATTTTTAAATAAAGACTTGTGAATTTTCTAGTACAACATCTTTTATTTTATTTTACTTGGTTATTTAACGACGCTGTATCAAGTACTAGGCTATTTAGCGTCGATTAGTTGGTGATAGTGAGATGATATTTGGCAAGACGAGGCCGAGGATTCGCCATAGACCAACTGGCATCAGTCCCACTGCTGGGGAAAAACCTCGGAAGAAACTAATCAATCACACCAAACGGGAGATCCAACTCAATCCTTAGCGCAGTTCCTGATCAGCTGGCCAACGGGTCTGCCGACTGAGCTACGTAGATGGCTCTACTAAAAGTACATAGCCAATCAGATTATTAAATTTACAAACCCAAACGATTATTCATCAGCTCAGCTATAAAATATTGTAATACATAGGAAGTAAGTTAATTCAATTTAAAAGCATAAACAATTCAATCAGTTGAGATAAGGGACTATTCAGTGCAAATTACTAATTTAGTTGGTACTTTGTAATTATTCTGGAGTTTATATGCTTCCTTGCTAACTAATTTTAAGGTTTTACTTCACTTGTGTATATATTACATTTTTGTTTTGTAGACAGGTTTATATCTACTTGACGTAAATCACTGTTGGCAATTTTAATAAAGGACAGTTGTATTTTTGGAGACATGTCACAATCCGCGGCCCAACGGCATAGAGAGGTTGGTCTTGGAGGCAACAACACAACAAAATGTTATCAGCATCTGAAAGCGATATTCAATTGAAATGGAAGTGAAAGGAAAATCGATGTTGCCGGAGTACATCTGCAGTCAATGATCAGCACTTGAGGCGTGCATTGTTGCCAAATATAGCACAGAGCACTGAATAGTCCCTTACACTTGGACTTCATCAGCACAACTATTGTCGTCTGCTGAATCGACTTATTGTGAAATTCGTCTGCGCCGCACCAGATAGCGTGCGGTCAATTTGAATCATTTGGCAACAACCTACTTCTTGTTCGTATCAGAAGTGGCTTGCCGCACATGTCATTAAATGTAACATATTATAAAACCTCCTTTAAAAATATCTATACCGAAAGCTTAGTTATAGGAAATATGTTGTTTTATAACGATATTCTATGTTAAATACGAGTGATTTAATGTGATGTATTGTCACTGTTGCTCACAAACTTTTGACTTTTACAAATTTCTTAACAACATTTCAGTCTATACGTATCATATAGAGTAAGTGAATACAATAATCTTACACCTTACTACTATACATATCTTTAATTGTACAATTGTAAACTCACAAGCAAACATTCTTTTGGGGGTATATAAAAAGTTTTTTTTTCTTCCACCATTTTAATAATGTCAAAAGAATTGTTTATACAAATTTTGGCCACTCGACCGCAATTACGAGGCTGTTCAAAACATGATTTTCCCTGGGGCCGTTTACAGAAAAAAAACACTGTTGCATGGAAAGATTTATTGGAACAAATACAGAAATTGTTGCGCTATTTGTCAACATACTGCCACTGAAATTGAGACATTTCTCGTATACCATGGGATCAATTTTTGTATCCTTGTGTCGTAGAAGTCAGCCATCTGGGATCGGAACCAGCGTTTGACTGCCGTCTACAACTCTCGCTCTCGAACCCATGATATGACAAATGTCTCAATTCCGGAGGGGAAAATCTTGAAATGTAGCTGGACAATAATTGCTGTGTCTGTTCCAATAAATTTTTCCAATGAAATTGTGTTTTCTTTCTGTTAACGGCCCCTGGCGAACTTATTTTTTTACGGCCCTCGTAATTGCGGTCGAGTAGCCAAAATTTGAATAAGCACTTCTTTTGAAATTATTAACATGGTGAAAGAAAAAAATATAACTTTCTTTATCTGCCCTCATAAGAATGTTTGCTTGTCACTAATTAATATTACGCTTGCTGCGAACGGTACAACCACTACACCACATCAGTATGGCCGCACGTAAATATTAAATATAAAAAAACTAATAAATTTAATCTAAAGAAACCTAATTTAATACAACCCATATTTTAAAAATATTTTCAGACTAAGTAAAAACACCTTACAATAACAGCAGTGTAATTCTAGCAACGGAGTGATCTTTACAGTGAAGTACAACCAGATGTCACAACTTAAAATATATTTTGAGAACACATACATGTTTTTAAGTCTAATTTAACAAAATATCACTCTCATACAAAATAACTGCATGTAAATTACATATTAGTTGAATGAAAACAACTACGTCATGAATTGATTGTTAATAAAACTAATGCATATAGGCATTACAATTCTTTTTGGTCTTTTTCTTCTTCTTCTTCTTCAGCCCCTTCTGCTGCTAAGCGTCGGGTTCGCCTTTCTCCTTCCATTTCATCCATTTTTCCCGGTCTCTACACATTCTCTTCATCTCTGTCATTATGTTTCCTCTCTGTTGGCCTATTCTTTGTATTGTATAATCCTTGGTCTTCCTCTTCTCTTTCTTCCTCCACTCTCATTTCCATCATCTGTTTAACCTTCCTTTTCCCTCCCATATGATATACATGCCTAAACCATTTCAATTGCCTTTCATTAATCACCTCTGTTAATGCTTTTTACAGTTTAACTTCTTGTCTTATCCTGTCATTCCTTATCCAATCTCTTCTGGTCTTTCCTACAGTTCTTCTAAGATATTTCATTTCCACTGCTGTTAACTTACTTCGATGTTTATATAAGAGTGGTAAGCTTTCGGTACTATATTATACTATGGGTTTAATTATTGAATTATATATCTGTATTTTAGTCTTATGGTTATTTCTATTTTCCCAACCATTGTATTTCTTGATCTACTCTTCCATCACTAGTTATTATTGTTCCCAAATATTTAAAACTTTCCACCCTCTCCAGGTTTTGATCTTCATATTCAATGTTAAATTCTATTTTTCCTGTCTACTTATTTTCCTTAGAGATCCACATTACTTTACTCTTGTTGACATTAATCCGCATCCCTTTTCTCAGTAACTCTTCGTTCCATTCCATCAGCACGTGTTGTAGCCTTTCAGGCCTTTCTGCTATTAATATTATATCATCCGCATAGATTAACATTTGTAGATGTACTGGTCTTAATCTCAAATTTCCCACTTTAGTTCTATGTGACCTACGTTTACATATTTTAATTATTTCATCCATAAATATTATGAAAAGAAGCGGGCTTATACTGTTCCCCTGTTTAATTCCTATGTCCATTCGGCATTACAATTCACGTAAGTTTAATCTATTCGATTTCAATATTAACTTACTTTGATCCTAAAAATTAACATATTTTAAATCTTTTAAATGTATGTTTAACCTAGCACTTATATAAGTATATAACCAGCTTAACTTCTCAAATCTCATTATATGGGTAGTTTTCAATATAAATTGCAATAATAGAACCTGTTGGTGCTTTATATAAACAGCGAAAACTTTAGTCAAATTATAAATATTGTGACTTTTATTCTCTTTAACCACCACGCACCCGATAACAATGTGACTTTTATTCTGAATAATTCACCCTACAACAATAGGTACTCCACTCAACACAGCAACACAATAGTCGTTATTGCACTCCACACGACGACAATGGAAATACACGACGTGTTCTATTGAGAAGAACAACAATACTCCTAATTTCAATGAATATTCACAATGCACTTTGTGCAGAACAAAACTATGAGTTCTCAGTTCACAGTTCGTTTGCCTTGGCTAGTTCTTCTAGCTCACTGTTGAAGTTCACTGCACATCGAACTCAGGTCTTCGGAACCACGTCGCACTCGCCTGGACACTGCCACAGTTACGGACTCACTCAAGTTCACTGCACGTGGAACCCAAGTCTTCCAGATGTGGTTCCACTGCCCGTCGAACCCAAGTCTTCCAGGTGCGGTTCCACTCCACGCCAAACTCTGGTCTTCCAGATGCTCTCGAAGGCTGGCTTCGTTGCTTGCTCGAAGACTCACTTGTTGCCTTGAAGACTCAAGACTGATTGACTCTTCTGTCGGCACTCACGGTGTTATTTATTAAACCACATATTCTGGAGTCTTCGATTCGCATGCCTTTCAGAATCCCCGAGAGAAATCTGCTTCGAGATGCTTCCTTACTTTCTCCGCTTCGCAACGTCACCGTAGTTCCCCTCCCCCTTGCTCCGTACCGCGGCTAGCGTCAGGGGTTCGTGTTTCCGTTTCCCCGCGACTTCCTTCTCGCTAGATGCGCGCGCAACTCCCTGACGCGAACAGAACATTCCAAATGGCGCCACACTATATGTAGTAAGGTGTAAAACTACTGTATTCACCTACTTTATGTGGCAAGTAACAGACTGAAAAATTCTTAAGATATTTGTAGTATTGACTAGTGTCGATTGTACTAATTTCTTTCTCGATGTTGCTACGTACACGGTCTGGCGGTATAAATGAGTGACATGTGCCTGTAAATAGTAACTCAATACTTTCGATATTTTGTGGGGTATATTTTACTAACCATGCTGAACAGGTTGTAAGAACTGTGACATTTTTATTTTACCAACAGTATCCATCTGCTATCAAGCGGATGACGGACTTTCCATCAAAGTTAGTGCACAAAAGTCTATGTCGATGCAATTTCAATCCCTTCTTATATTCATATTCTGTCCATGTGTAGCAGTTAGTATTATTTTTAATGAACTAGTGGAACAACCGTCACTGTAAAATTGTACGTACATATATGACTGCCTGCTGTAGTAGCAAAACTGATCCGGAATCTTTGGCAAAGGAAGATTTTCCTGGCAGTCAAAATAGAAAGTTACCTTGGAAAACGTATTATACGACTTTCACGTATTAAATTTTATGTTACCTTGTTAACACGTGAAAGTCATATAATACGTTTTCCAAAGTGATATAGTGTTAAAAGTTGTGTAATCAAGATGTATAAGAAAGTTACCATTTTATCATTATTATCTCTTGCTAAATCAAAGAAAAGCATCAGCTCTGAGTTTATTAATTTCTTTCTGGCCAATAAGTTTACCTTTTCCTTCTTCATTAGACCCACTTTTAATTCTTAAGTCCAGTTGGATACAAGTGGAACATGCGTCTGTAACTGGATATCCAAATCCTAGATTGTACCTCTTTTAAAATATATTTTTAAAACGTTATTTTAACTTTAAGATTATCTGCGCATTGTGCATTACACACAGCATAAAGTGCATTTATGTTGAGATCAGTGATCAAATACTGTAGCATTATGTGATACCACGTGACTAAGTACTGGCACGCTATTGGTAGTTCGGAGATGGATCAGTCTGCTATGGAAAAGCAAATAGAGCTTGCAGAGTTTGTAGAGAACACTGATTTTTAATTCTATTTTCAATGAGATGTTGATGAAATTGTTCTAAAAGGAATACATCATTTGAAAGATTGGGTTCAGAAGTAAACATTGCTGTAAAAAAAAAAAAAAAGACGTGGAGTTTGCAAGTTTGCTATGACACCCCCCAAATGTAATTGGTTTCCCTTTCTCATGATAAATCTCCATAATTTCGTCGTTATTATTATTTTTAAAGCGTGATTTACTGCAAATAATTTTACTTGATTCAATGTATTTATTTATCCACGGTGAAATATAAATTCTTGTTTGTTCCTTTTTGTATCTACTACTTATTTTAACTATATATCAGTTATTCTTTGTTCTCTCAAGTAAACATTTTTACCCAGGCAATGAGTAGTAAGTGATAGAATTAAGTTAAATTTGTAACGTCATGTACTTTAAAGATAGAATTGTTTCTCATTGCCCCAACATGCTGAGAAATTACGTTTATATTTCACTTTCAATTTCATTTTGACTGCAGACGTAAGAGAAAGGTACACGATATAATCTAGGGAAGACTCTGGCTCTTACATGAAGAGTTACTTTAGACTTGTGAGATACTATTGTTTACAAAGTGTTGTAAAATATTAATAATTGGAAGAATTGTGCGGTGAGGATGAAGCAAAGCCTGTTAATCCGCTAGGAGAGCGAAGTTGGGAACTACTGCTGTAACACATAGATTTATCGTAGCTCTGGAAAATGAGTGTTTGCTTGCTGGCGTTAGTAAGCGCTTGGGGAGCAATTTTTATATTTACTCGAGGCGTGCGGTGTTCACGTGCTGGCAGTTACGCCGTAGAGAGAGAAAGTTACTGCAGAATTATAGTTTGCACGTAATATTTAAAATAATTTACAGGTTTTAGCTGCAGATAATTCGAAAAATTGCAGCCATTTAACGAGAGTTACACAAAATGAAGCCTTTTAAGTAATTAACAGACAATGAATGGAAAGAGTGGGAGGAAAAATAAAAAGGAAAATGTAACTTAAGAATAAGAACCGAAGAAAATAAACCAAGTGAGGTCGAAGGAAGAATTAGAAGACGGCTAACTACAGAAGTTTATAGGGAATGACCGAATACTTGAGATGTACTAAAATCAGTATCATGAACTGTTTTCAGGAAGTACAAATGTAGGATAGCAATGGCAAAATGAAGCTTTTAATAGAAAAAGGAGCATCTTCTGCGGACCTCTGGAAAAAGAACTAAGGAAGAGACTAGTAAATTGCTTTGCGTGGAGTGTGACATTATATGGGACAGAAATATTGTCATTGCGACGAAGTGAAGGAAGCGAAAAGAAGCATTTGAAATGCGTATATGGAGAAGAATGTACCATGTGAAATGGACAGACAGAATAAGGAATGAGACTATGTTGGAAAGAGTGGGTGAAGAAAGAATGACTCTGAAACTAATTAGGAAGAGAAAAAGTAATTGGCCGGGAAGAAATTTCCTGCTGATGGTTGCACTGGAAGGAATGGTGAAAGGGAGAAGAGTTCGGGTCAGAAGAAGATATCAGTTGATAGACGACATTAAGATATATGGATAATGATAATGATATGTTTTATTTAACGGCGCTCGCAACTGTCGAGGTTATATCAGCGTCGCCGGTGTGCTGGAATTTTGTCCCGCAGGAGTTCTTTTACATGCCAATAAATCTACTGACATTTAATCACACTTAAATGCCATAGACCTAGCCCAGGATCGAACCTGCAACCTCAGGAATAGAAGGCCAGCGCTATACCAACTCCTCCAACCAGGCCGACATGATATAACTTATGGATCATAGACAGAGACAAAGAGGAAGGCAGAAAATAGGAAATATTGTAGAATGCTAAGTTTGTAGTGAAAGACATGCCCGTGGGCAGAAAACTTTGAATAAATGAATAGGAAATAATTTTAGAAGAGTGCTAATACATAGGGTATGATATTAAGTCTATCAAGTGAAAAATTTAGTGATATGAATTATGAGTCAGATTTCGACCGTTCACGGAACAATGGCTGCTTGATACTATATACTTTTCTACATTTCCATTGCTATAAATCACGTTCAGAGACCGTTTATCCGAAAATTTAAGTTTATGTGAATACAGGGCGTTAAAAATAACGTTTCCAACGTTTCAGAGATGAAAATAAACATCTTTTCTAAGTGACAAAACTTTGGCAGATCCGCCGTTTATTGTGTATGTAAGTGTTAGTATAATCCACAAGGAACGAGACCAATTGTCGTTTTAGAGGTGGAGTTCAAACTGCCGACCATTAAAGGCATTGCACAACTGGTACCTTCGTACTATGGAGTGTCTGCAACGTTCAAAAAGGTCGACGTCTCGGATAACATGTGCAGCTTCAATAACGCGAGCAACTAAGTCTTCTGCCGTATTGATCGGTGTCTCATACTCAAGACGTTTCATGTCTCCCCACTGAAAGAAATCCAGTGGCGTTAGGTCCGGTGATCAAGGTGGCCACGGTACCGGCCCACTCCTGCCAATCCAACGATCGGGGAATGTAGCATTTAGGTGGTTCCTGACACGACGATCAAAGTGTGGAGGAGCACCGTCATGATAAAACAATATTCGTTCTCTAATGTTCAATGGGCTATTTTACAAAAGTCCTGGTAGGACGTCGCGTAGAAAAACAAAATAATTACCACCACGGAGAGTGTTAGGCAACAGATAAGGCTCTACAAGATGGTCGTGCACAATTCCAGCCCATACATTACGCTAAATCGGTGTTGATACCGACCCACTAACTATGCCTGCGGATTTGCGAAGTCCCAAACATGACTGTTATGGCTGTGGAAAATTCCTTTCTCTTGTGAAAGACATCTCATGGGTGTACCAAACAATGGTTGGGAAGTCAGGGATGACTACCACTTGCTGCAGAAACCACTGGCAAAAGTTCACGCGCCGGGGAAAGTCATTCGCTGCCAAGTGCTACGTCCTCTGCAAATGGATGGGTGCAGCCTCATTTCATGCACGACGTTCCATACATTGACATGAGAAGCGTTGAGAGTCCTAGCTACTGATCACGTACTGGTGCTAGGAGTTTCTTCAAACAATTGCAACACGCGGTCCTCAAACGCAACATGTCGCACACTGCGAGGCCTCCCAGCTCCTCGTCGGGTTGGTCTCACGTACCCTGTTTCATGCAAACGGGCATCAATTCTTTGAAACAAAACGTGAGATGGTAACTTCTTCATCGGAAACCTTTCTGCGTAAGTGCGCCGTGCTGTTCGCTATTCCCACGTGTCTCCCCATACAGAAGATGCTTGTCAGTAAGCTCGTTTAGATGTACTCAGCCATCTGTGATGTATCAGTTGTGTACAGTACACTACAACAAATGGAAACCGTCATGTAGTACTTCCGTAAACAAAAATGTTTCAACATTGCAAGTATGCTGAGGCACGAGCATGGATAGTAGAACGCAAACGTACATACGTGTCGTAGCAAGTCTTAATGGACACCGTGATGATCATTTTAACTTGTTGCAGACACAGCAGTACAAACAGAACTAACCAATGTGTTGTGACGGAAGTCAAGCCATATACCCTTCAGGCCATTTAGCGGCAAAACGGCGCATCTGCTAAAGTTTTGTTATTTAAAACAGAGGTTTGTTTTTATCTCCTCTATCATCCCTGAAACGTTTGAAAACGTTATTTTTAACACCCTGTATAGATACTTCCATACATAAGTCTCTGGGAGTTAGAGTTAATGATTGAGTGCATTCTCAAAAGTACTTCTCTGTGCTTCAATACACTTTTGCTCTCTCGTGTGAATCGTGTGCGCTCCTAGAGTAGGTTTCACGTGTTTGTCTCTTATGCATGCAGAGTAATGCGTCTGATCTTTAGTTTTATGTGGTAGACCAGGCAACGAAAGTTCCGCGAAGGTCATAACCAGGCTTCGAGACTTCGGACCCAATAGAGCAGTTCAATGAGAAATCAGCATAACGGCATACTGAGTATAGTGGTAAAGCGTACAGTGGGTGGGGTACTGTTGAATGAATGCCAATGAATACGCTCTGGATTTGAAGGTTCTGACGAATAATTTGGTTTTCATACAAACAAATCTATTTTCAAACTGTGTCTGAAACTATTACACGGTTAGAAAAGTGAGAGCAAGAGATGCCGGAAGCCCTCAAATTAGTTGAGAAAATGACACAGAGATATAATGAGACACCAAGTACACCGGTTACTGGACGTGTAAAACAGAAGTGGAAATCAATTTTATGTAAAAAAACGGATATGGAACATTGTGTAACATAAACAGCAAATTAGTGGACATAGAGTTACCCGAGAATAAAGAACTGTCTCTTAGAGCGTATTCCGAATCTCAGCGCTGAGCAACCTGATGGCATCACGGTGTTCCGAATTTCAACGATGACGTCACTGATGCTCCACCGGTGTCGCACTGGTTCCATCAGCTTGCAGAGGTGGTGGCAGTCTCCATCAGCCGCCATCAATGAATCTGATTGGTTCTTGTATAGTGCGGGAATTAGCAGACGAATGACATAGTGCACTGTTGTGTCATGGCGGTGTGTTCTGCTGTATTGTTTGTAATGAGCACAACGTAAAAAATTATGTTAATGGCTTATGAACGAACATGTCAATGGATCAGTTATTACTACCGGTTCAAGAAATAAATTGTTTATGCTTTCTTTTCTTTGAACGAGATGACAGTACGGAAATTTCGAAAAATCTTGCTAGCGTAGCACAGACAGCCGCCATGATAGCCATCGAACCTTCCAGCAGTTTTGTTCCTATTTCGCTGCAGTGTGATGTCCACCGGTTCGGTGAGATTCGGAATACGCTGTTAGAGACTGAAATGATGTTAGGTTTCTTCGTTTTGCTCCTATCACGTCATGCGACGTAGAGCGCAGCTTTTAACAGTACAAACTGTTTGGCAGATAAGCGAAAAATATTTACGTTTGAGACACTGAAAATGTATCTTGTAGTACAATTCGGTACTGTAACTGCACTTCCTAAAGACGACCAATAGGGTAAATGAAGAAATTAAAATTGCTATATGTTTATTTCCACCTTTAACACTGTGTATAATTAAACAAAAATGCTTATAAAACACAGGAGAATAAATACTTTTCACATTCTTTTGACACTGTCATTGTGTAATGTATATTTACTTTCAGAATGTACATGTGTGTGTGTTCCCCCATACCACCGTACTCTATTCTAAATAGCAACGTTTCATTACCTGCAGCGAGTCAACAACCTATAGTACATTCACAGTAAACTTACTGTATCGGGTCCCAAGTCTCGAAGCCTGGTCATAACTAGAGACCGGATTTTAAAGGGAATAGCTTCGTTTTTATTTCAACACGAACATTAAATAATTACTTATGATGTTGAAGACTATCTTTCACCGACCAAATTATGTGATTTTGACTTCAGTTTTTTTCATTTTTTAGCCCATATTCCCTTTTTCCCCCATTTTTTTTAAAACATATCTTATTTTGGTCCTTTTTTGACAGAATATCGCAAACATTTAGATATTTTTCTATATTTTTTTTTTACATATGCCTATAACTTCCTGAGGAAGCGAAAATTTAATATCGTTCTTCTTCTGATTCCAGACATCGAAAAACTAATAAAGTGTGCTGAATTAGAGTTCAGGATAGAAAGAAAATTTTCACTTCTGGTTTCAGTTGATGTTGAGCGGTCATTTTCTGTTTATAAAGACATTCTACATTCAAAGAGGCAGAATCGTATTGAAATGGTGAATGTGATCAAATACAGCATTTTCCTTATGTTATGAAGTGATAAATATAATCTTGTGTGTCCTACATTTAATGTGCTGAAGTGTGTTTTCAATTAAAATAGCACCCTTTTGAGGGAGTAATATAGTCTTTTTTGAAGTCCTTCTTTAACTATATCAAATACAACACTTTCCTTATGTTGTGAAGAGATAAATGTAAGATTGTGTGTGCCATGTATATCCATGAATGTGCTGAAATGTGTTTTGTGGAGTAATATAGTCCTTTTTCAAGTCCTTTTTTTGGGCTATAACATTCCCTTTTTTGTCCTTTTTTTGATGTAAAATTTGCCCCTTAAATTCCGGTCTCTAGTCATAACAAGGGAAATCATACTTTGCGTGTGACTCAAAGTGGTGCTTTTATTTGCACTGACCCGGAAACAAAATTTTGGCCAGCTGAATTTACCATGTTCCAGTTGTAACATAGGCCTACTGCGCATGCATAATCAACTTTCTTAAATAGGCCTACTTTTTATTTATATTATGCTTTGTAAAGCTAGCATGTTGAGCCGTGCCTACTACCACGGCCGTTTACCTAGTACGTCACTTCATCCGTCAGAGCGCTCTCAGACGTCACAGAATAGTTAGCGCCATCAATCCCTTCATTTGTTCTTTCCAAATAGTCCTATTGGCCGGGTCTTTACGTCTCACGAGGATAGAGGGAGAGAGAGTTTACCTGTTTTAACGGAGATACACGGAACGTCACTTGGGTTCCGGTACGCGGCAGATACACTTAACAAGATTTAGGCTCTCGTACGCGGGAGATATTCGGAAACAGTTGGCTCAGATTCAAGCTCTCGTACAAGACAGAAACATTTAACAAGACTTAGCATTTTGTTACGCGGCAGATATAGACAACGTGACTCTGGCTTTGTACGTGCTGGAGATAGATCAGTGGAGTAGTTAAATTGCGTCGTGTGTGTTTGGGATTTTAGTGGATCGTAGTTTGAAATATCGCTTGCTAGTGGTACGTCTTGGGGGCAAGTTTTAGTATTTGCATCGAGTAACATATTTGTGAGATATATGTGTTTGAGGTAAATTGTTTTGGGAATTATGTAAGGAGATATGATTTGAAATGTGAGTTCATGTTCCGAGACGGTTAGAGTGATAAGGCAGCGATTACGGTCTCACATATGGTTTTAGTGTTTTCCCTACTCCATTTGGATTGTTGCTTTCCTTTGCCGCTATTCTCTTATCATGTGCGTAGAGTTTAGTTGCTATTTAAATGATCCTTGAAATTGGAATTATCGTCCGTTACTTATTACGTGTATCTGTCTCCATCCCTCTCTCTCTCCGTTGGGTATTCATTTTGTAAAGTGCAGAGATTTGTGTTAGTGCTATTTGCACAGTTTATGTGAGCAATATGTGCAATGGGTAATGTATAGTGATATGTCATGTAATGCCTTATGCTGGGTAGAGTTTGTCTCTTATTGAGTGTACATGTATTTTTAGTTTGGTTAGTCAGACTGAGTGGTATCTATGCTCGAATGGATCATGTATTAAGTTAATGTGCTGGCTGGGTGTTGTGTTCAGATTCATACTCAGATAGTTAATATATATATATATATATATATATATATATATAGAGAGAGAGAGAGAGAGAGAGTGGTTCATGAACATATGGTTAATAGGTTAGTCACTGATGGTCGAGAGACGGCCATATTAGATGGTTTAATCACTTATAAGTGTGTTGGCCTCAGCCTTGTGATACTTAAATGATTTACATATCCTGGGGATATCATTTCAGATTAGTTTCTCCTATTTTCACTCATCTATTTCATGTTTATTGTTATTTCATTTTTTCATTTATGTACATTGTTACTTATTATTGTTAATTGTATTTGTTTTACATCTTCACACTATTCATTTCTAAAAGTCTTCCACTGAGCACACCCAATCCTTTCAATGTGCCGTCGACCTGGCGAAAGCAGCCAATATAAGAAAGATAAAGAGGAGGAGTGGATGATCGTACCACCGCCCTCACAATGTATAGTTAATTCATTATTGTAAGCGACATTACAGCTGGCGTTAAGCCTCGGAAAGCAACTCGAATTTTCGAAATACATCGTCCAACGTGTTGTACACAAGCAATTCCATCGCAGTATGTGTCTTACAGTGGATGAACAAAATCATATTACGCAATTAATGAAGAAGATCCTACATTTCCATATGGAGGAACTATGCTTTATAACCTCCTCATAGGATCTCTAGGATTTCTAGGGTGTGTTACTATGGTTAGTCGGCGATGTATGCAATGGAGGGGGAAGGGAACCGGCCATCCTACTCCATTATATCATAGCCTATTTGCCTCATAAGTGATGCCTTCTTTGTATCATTTGTGAGGTGTTTTAGTAGGTTATCTTACGACGCTTTATCAACATTAGGCCTACTGCTGAACATAAAATACATATGGATTTCTTTGCTCGACGAACTTAACAGCAAGAATCACGAACACTTGATTAATATACACTGTATTTGGTGTTCATTTAACACAATTACTCTATATCAACATTAAACATAATATAATGGAAAACATACATCTAAAATATGACTTGTTACTTGCAGGACTTGTGTATCCTTAATATTCAACCAGCTGTATCTCCACATTGAAAATTGAACAGATGTTTATAGGAAATTCTTTACTCAGAATATTCCATACCGGTACCGTTGTTGGTATTTAGTTAACTGTTCAAAGACAGGTATGAACCTCACAAGTGCCCACACTTGTGGATTAACGGTTAGCGCGTCTAGCCGCGAAACCAGGTGGCCCGGGTTCGATTCCCAGTCGGGGCAAGTTACCTGGTTGAGGTTTTTTCCGGGGTTTTCCCTCAACCCAATATGAGCAAATGCTGGGTAACATTCGGTGCTGGACCCCGGACTCATTTCACTGGCATTATCACGTTCATCTCATTCAGACGCTAAATAACCTAAGATGTTGATAAAGCGTCGTAAAATAACCTATAAAAATATATATATTTGTCCACACCTGTGGAGTAACGGTCAGCGCGTCTGGCCGCGAAACCAGGTGGCCCGGGTGTGAATCCCGTTCGGGGCAAGTTACCTGGTTGAGATCTTTTTCCGTGGTTTTCTCTCAACCCAATACGAGCTAATGCTGGGTAACTTTCGGTGCTGGACCCCGGACTCATTTCACCGGCATTATCACGTTCATCTCATTCAGACGCTAAATAACCTAAGATGTTGATAAAGCGTCGTAAAATAACCTATAAAAATATATATATTTGTCCACACCTGTGGAGTAACGGTCAGCGCGTCTGGCCGCGAAACCAGGTGGCCCGGGTTTAAATCCCGTTCGGAGCAAGTTACCTGGTTGAGATCTTTTTCCGCGGTTTTCTCTCAACCCAATACGAGCAAATGCTGGGTAACTTTCGGTGCTGGACCCCGGATTCATTTCACCGGCATTATCACCTTCATTTCATTCAGACGCTAAATAACCTAGATGTTGATATAACGTCGTAAAATAACCCAATAAAATTATATATATATATATATATATATATATATATATATATATACAGTATATATAATTAATTGAGTATGCCCCAACGAGTATAACTCATATGTAGGGGCTATACAAGAACACATTACATATGTTATGCAATGTAATTGAAACAGTCATGAAACTACAGTCTGTGGAAAACAAACAATGTCTCAAGAATTTAATTATGAGGGCACATTAATTCACAGTAAATCCCTACATTTATTCTGATAAGGTTGTATTAGAGTATTCATTACACTGAATTAGTTATATCCAGAGAAAAATATTTGAGAAAACCGATGTGCTAGAAATATATGGAATCACACCTCGGTAGAATTGTATATGACTGAGTTTGAAAACAAATCGTTCGCGGTCTTAAAACGTAACAAGTAATTAATTTATCTTTAAAATCGATGCAGTCAGTTTTAACACTCAGAACTCAATCCAAACTTTACACACTTTAATGAGTATATACTAAAGTATAGAATCAAGTGCGAAGTAATATACAAGAAAATGAATACTTTAATCCACTAGTAGTCCTTATTATATTAAAGTTCTGAAAGAGGAGAATTACAAAGACCGAGGGAAGACTTAGCTGGGTCCACACTACAATATATAACAATACACGTTATATAATAAAGTTATATAACTTGTTGTAGAAACGGGAAGAACATATTATATAACATGAGTTTTTGGTGTTATATAGCAAGTTATAACTTCCATCGGGTGTCGGTAAAGATCAAAGGATGTTATAAAACATCGTTATATAACATATTTGCGCATCATGTAACTTGTTATAAAACAAATCAGCTGCATAAAACGGTACGAGCTGAGTCTTGCTGGAATGATCACGTCATGTGTTTTGCATTACTGCATAGTATCTTGTATGCATTCTCTGTGCGCTTGGCGTGATTATTTATCTGTGTCCTGAAGTCAACTTGGCATAATGTAGTGGAACAAGACTGCAACTTATGAGTTAATCGAACTGCTCAGAGAAAAACGAGTACCATGGGATCCGCGACTGATATGGACTACAGAGACAAATAAAAACCACGACGCATGGGATGAATTGGATGTTAATATGAAAATGGATGTGCAAGAGGTTGAAAAGAATGTGAGAATCCTTATTGGACAGTTCCAGAGAGAATTAAAGAAAGGGAAAAGTCGAAATGAAGCAAACGCTCAATACAAATCAAAATGGGTGTACTTCAAGGTGCTCTTGTTTTTAAGAGACAAAATGAGTCAGTGTTAGCTTCACATACTCTGGCATAATCTTAGATATGCTCTGCTTGGAGAATTTGAACAAATAGCTTAAAATTTTGTAGGAATCTCCGCTTGGAAGAAATCTTAAGTAACGGTTTCTCTCACCAGTATTGCGTCTCGAAATGAAGTATCTTTCTAACTTATCTTATGTCCGATTACGTTTATGAGGTATTCAAAATCAGAACTCGTCATTCTGGCAAAGTTTTTGAAACTTCCATCACATCCAAGTTCTCCTGCCAAGAAATCACCATCATCTATCTCTTAAGGTCTGCTAAAAGGCTACTTCTACTGTATTGTTTTCTAGCTTGTAATGATGGTCGCACCCAATATTTTCGTTTACAAGGTCTAATACTTCCTGCCAGAATCACACAAGCAGCAGCAGCAGCAGCAGCAAGAACTACATCACTTGCACTCAACACCATTTTCAAACGTGACATTTTTTTCATTTATGGAGTTATATAATTTGTTACAAGAATATTATTTTGATACCAACACAAATATAACATATAGCAAGTTAAGGAATCATGTTGCATACAAAGTTTATATGACGTGTTTTGTTATCCAGGGTGTTAAAAATAACGTTTACAACGTTTCAGGGGTAATAGAGGAGATAAAAAGAAATATCTTTTGTGATAAAACTTTGGCAGATGCGCCGTTTATTGTGTACGTAAGTGTTAGTATAATATAAAGAACAAGACCAATTGTCGGGTTAGATGTGGTGCTCAAACTGCCGTTAATTGAAGGCATTGAACAACTGGTACCTTCGTACTATGGAGTGTCTGCAACGCTCAAAAAGGCCAACATTGTCTCTAATAACATGTGCAGCTTCAACAACGCGAGCAACTAAGTCTTCTGCCGTATCGATCGGTGTCTCATACACAAAATATTTCACGTCTCCCCACATAAAGAAATCCAGTGGGGTTAGGTCCGGTGATCGAGGTGGCCACGGTACCGGCCGACCCCTGCCAATCCAGCGATCGGGGAATGTAGCGTTTAGGTGGTTCCTGATACTACGATCAAAGTGTGGAGGGGCACCGTCATGCTGAAACCATATTCGTTCTCTGATGTTCAATGGGATATTTTCTAAAAGTTTAGGTAGGACGTCGCGTAGAAAAACAAAATAATTATCACCATGGAGACTGTTAGGCAACAGACAAGGCCCTACAAAGTGGTCGTGCGCAAACAAAACTAACCAGTGTGTGTTGTGACGGAAGTCAAGTCATCTATTCCTTCAGGCCATCTAGCGGCAAAACGGCGCATCTGCTAAAGTTTTATCACTTACAACAGAGGTTTGTTTTTACCTCCTTTATCATGCCTGAAATATTGTAAACGTTATTTGTTAACAACCTGTATAGTATGGACCCGCAGGAGATATTCCAAGCCACGAAGTGTTGATGGCTGTACGTGGTCTGCTATTGTGCTGTTGTGGTAAGTAACTCTTTGCTGAGATTCCATTAATTTTTCAGCGGCCAAGAATAGATGTGGTAACTATACACACATTTTTTAGAGACTTTTATGGGCTCTCCTGCGTTCTTGACGGGTGCGTACTTATAAGAAGCAGTGATGCGGCTCCGACGGAGGGCCGCGTAACGAGGGCCTCGCGTGCAAGGAGCTATCGTGCTCCCAGCCCAAATATATGATTTTTCCGTTTTCTAATGTTCATTGGCGATTCCGGTGTTTGCTTTATTTTTTTTCCTCGATTCACTTCTTTTACTTCGACCCCAAGGTTCAAGGTATAGCAGTTCTGGTGTAGCAAGCAAGTCTCGAGGGCTCTGTTTCATGAATAAGTAATGATTCAATGTAAGGAAAACGGAAAATGTGTTTTCTAAGTGTTGTCCTAAGCAATAGACAACTCGAATCCAGTATATAGAGTGTGGTACTGTTTTATTATTATTCTTATTACTACTACTACTACTACTACTACTACTACTACTACTACTACTACTACTCCAATTCTTGAAGATTTTGGCTAGATGATTAGTTCTACCACTAACAGGGGAACTGTTAATGAACTCATGCACAGCTCTCCCCTCAGGAGTGTTAATAAATTGATCTACAGCTCTCCTCTCAGACTGCTCACATAGATTTCTGTAACAAGAAGACAAAAAACTAGTTGTAAGATTACGAAATAAATATTGGAAAATATGATTATAGAAAAATGTACGAGGTTGTTTTGAAATGTTTTGCTTCCTAATATTTTTATTTGAAAATGGATATAATTATTGGCGTGATACAAGAACTGACAACTTCATCATCATCATCATCATCATCATCATCATCATCATCATCATCCTTCACGAATTAGGCCTCTGTAGACCTGTTTCGGCCCCATCTAGCAGTCTTCTTAAAGATCTTCCTGGTCGACGATGTCCTCTAGGTTTATATTGCATCATAATTTTTGGGATTCTTGAATTTTCCATTCTTCTTACATGATCTAGCCAATTGAATTTGTATCTGCTGATTTTTTCTTCTTCTGACTCTACTTCTAATTGTTCTAAAATTTCTTCATTCCTTTTTCGGTCTAAAAGAGTATATCCTGCTGTCCTCCTCAAAAATTTCGTTTCCGTTGCTTTGATTCTGCTCATGTCTTTTTTCTTTAATGACCAAATCTCGCTTCAGTATAAAAGGGTGGGTAATGCTAGTGTATTATATATTTTTATTCTTGTAGATTTTTGTACTAATTTAGCTTTTAATGCATTGTTTATTATTCCTAGGATTTGTGTAAATTTGGTAATTTTCTTGTTCACATCTTTTTCATTTTGATAAGATATTTCACAACCCAGATAATTGAAATTTTGCACTTGTTCGAGGCATTGGTTATTGTGTATTATCTTACTTCTGACTGGGTCTTGTCTTAAAAATGCCATTACTTTTGATTTTTGTGCTGAAATTTCCATCTCAAAATCTTTTAATATTTTATTTAAAACTGACAACTTCCTACAGCTTCCTACAGAATACCAACAATAAAGCTGTAACGGACAACTTCCTACAGCTTTATTGTTGGTATTCATATAATTATTTCTCCACATTGTCGCACTTGCGATCCAAATTCATCCCAACGGGAGACCAGTTTCTTGATATAGTCACTATAGAATATTTCACATTGACGACAGAATCACTGTCTCGCTTCTGTCTGCACTGCATCCTCAGAATCAAGGGACGATTCTCTCAGATGTTCTTTACGTTTTAGAAACAGATGAAAATATAATGACGCCAGATCGAGATTGTATGAAGGATGATCATGAGAATCAAGGTACAGTCCTCTCAGATGTTCTTTATGTTTTGGAAACAGATGAAAATCTGATGGCGCGAGATCGAGACTGTCTGGACGATGATAAAATATAGAGAAATCAAGTTCCATCATGCACAAAGTTTCCGGAACCCCAGTTCTGTGATTATCGCCTGCACATACTCCGTTCTTTGTCACACAAGTTGGGAGTCGCACCAGGTTCATTATAAGCACGAACATATCAACTTCGCACAGTACTGATGTCTATACATTCATCCCCATAAACAGCCTTCATTCTCCCGATGAATGTCAATCCGGGCCACATTTTCTCCGTCTGAAACTTTATCACAGCACGCTGCTTCAGATGCATCAACATGCCGCCATGTTTCAGACTATAATTCAGAGCTCTCTATTGGCAGAGGTACGAAACTTACATAAGGGAAGCAGGAGAGTTAAGTGAGTAGAATGTATGACAGCTAGTGCTCCGAAATATGTTAACAATAACACAGGAAATTAGGAGGCGTTATTTTCCAAAACACCCTCACAGTTTCCCGGGTATTGATTAGAAAGTTGTCACTCACTGGGTACAGCGCGTTGCGTGCACGTGCACAACCTTCCTTCACATGTCACGTGCCAATGTACAGTAGAGATCCAAAGGGCATTACAATCGACGACTTTCTCCAAGTAAGCGACGTTGTTTTTAATGTGACATTACAAGTAAGCTTTCACATTCTTACAGTGAGTATGCACAGTGAACTTTTTATTGTATTTGTCCGTTGATATATGGATATATACATGCCATAATTCGAGAATGGAAACAATTACCTCATGGATGGGCATTTACAACTAGATTCATTACTTTTTGCAGACGATTTAGCTCTGGTGGGATCCTCAGAAGATGAATTACAACGTTCAGTTTTGAATTTTAACAAGCTTGGAATTAAATATGTTATGAAAATCAATAAAGAAAAAACTAAAATTAAGCCTTCTGTAGAAAATACCCTGTGCCTAGCAAAATATGTTTAGATTCAAAAATATTATAAAGAGTAAATTATTTTGCATATCTCGGATACACATTATCTTTTTTCGATAAAGTAGACACTTCATAGAAAATTTCTAAATACACCAAAACAATTAAAATAATTAACAACATTAAGAAACCTTTTCTATTATAAAGGCATACTAGAATTCGCCTATACAAGACCTTGACGAGACCTGTACTTTGTTACGACGGTGAGACATGGACATTGAAGAAGAAAGACGAAAGCAGAATAACGGCCAATGAACTGAAGTTTATGAGATATACAGCGGGATATACGAAATGGGATCACAAACGCAATGAAGATGTAGTGGAAGAATTAACAACTAGAACCTGTAATTAATCACGTAAAACATTATCGGAACAACAGGATATATTATCTGCAATCGCATGCGTACAGATAGAATCCCAAAAGTCATGCTCCACTATCGTCGAAACGGGAAGAGACCTCTCGGTTGTCCAAAGAAGCGCTGGTTTGAAAATTCAACTGTGAGATCGTAACAAGCTATGTTGCCTAATATTTGAAGGGAAGAAGAAGAAGAAAAAGAAAAAGAAGAAGATATAGGCCTATGGATTAACCATGCGTGAAGTTTGAGGTAAGGTTTCGGCATGAAGTCTTTAACAATTGCATTTTGAAAAAGAGGAATCAGTTTTAATGATCTAAATGACAAAGAAAATCAGAAATAAAGACAATAGAATATTTTATATAATATGATTGTTAATATTCATTACTTTCTTCTGAAAATGTCTTGAAATGCAGTACACAGAGGCTTACGGAAATATATGAAAATTTTCGGCAGATGAGAGATGAAATAAGTACGAGCTGAAAATTCTTATGTAATCTTTTCCTTATATTAACGGTTTAACCAATACTTAACAGCAGGAACAGATGGTTGGCTTTGGCCCTTAGTGGGCTGCCATGCCACGGGTTACTAGAAGCCGTTTCACGGTGGTTGAAACATGACCTTGGGTGCGCAATGGACAAAAATGCATCTACTCCGTAAGATTTCCACGTGCTGCCGCCCACTTAATCCGCACGAGATGACAAGTACATACATGGTTCAACTACAGTAGAGCGGCTTCTATATGAAACTAGCGTGTTTTTCGAACGAATGCAATATATACGTAGGTTGCAAGATAGTTCTGTCTGTAGAAAGGTATAGTTACTAGCTGACAAGACAGGTCTGAACCTCACAAGTGATGCCAACAAGTCACCACTTATGAAGCAACTAGGCCAGGAGATAATGAGGTAGGGTAGCCAGTTCATTTCCCTCTCCATTGCATACATCGCCGACTAGCTACATAGTACACTAGTCAGACTTCAGATGCATACAGACAGTTCTTCCTCTGACACATATCGTCAAGTGAGATATACTACCTGATAATAGATCTACATATCAGCCAGAGCCTCAATCAGAGGATGAAGATGACATAACAATTTAAAATAGATTAATTTATGATGTACGGCAGACTACTACCAGAGGTAGAGAATGCAAACTTGATAGCTGGAGAGGAATGCGTAGTCTAACAGATGGTGGAGCAGGCTTAACCGGACAGCACAGTCGACAAGCAACTCATTCCATAGGGGGTGCAAAATAGCTTTTCAGCTAAAGGGCTTAGAGATTCTCCATTTCCCGCCCGATGAACCTCGCCATGACGCATTGATATCGCGACACTTCAAGGTAGAAGCACAGTCTACTATATACAGTCGCGAAGCTTGAGGTGTTTTTTTGCAAATCTCGTGATAAAGCGCTCGATGCGGTTAGCAACTAGAAACAATAGACTGTCCATGGTCGACTTTGGACTCTGTCGTACTTCTATCGAGTGCTAGCTCATTACGTATTTCACATTGATGCTTGTGAAATGTTCGTTATTGGTTGTAATGAAAATGTTAATGGCTAAAATATAATAATTGGAATAATAATATGGGACAAGGAGGAGACGTTTGTAGTGCTGTAAATTGTAGCAACAGTAAGAGAAAGAGGCCAGAGTTATCCTTTTTCCGATTTCCGAAAGATTCAGAAAGGTTCCTGGATTTCCACAAGAATGCTGTGCAGAAACAAAACTCTTAATTTTGAAGTTCTTTGTGACTGTTAGAATACATTATATCCTTAGATTTCACAATAAAATGTTTCAGTCTGACCGAAAGGACATTAGATACCGGCTAAGTTCTGTCACTTAGGCTGCCAAATTTCCAGAGAAATAAAGGTTAGGTCTACTTTTTTTTCAGAGGATATATTTTTAATTGTAGCTATTAATTTTGTTATTATTTTTATGTGTTATTTTACTAAAGACGTAGAAAAATTAAGTTTGTTTAAATGAATTTATTGATCACGTTTTATTTTCAATTTTGGTGGGATTATTATTGCTTAGGCCTACTTTTTTTTCAAAGGACATGTTTTTAATTATAGTTGTTAATTTTATGGTTATTTTTATTTGTTGCTTTACTAGAGACGTAGAAAAAGTAAGTCTGTTACAATAAAATTTATTCATCACGTTTTATTTCCAATTTTGGTGTGATTATTATTGCTTAACCTCATCCCACTTTGTTAACTACGTAAGCCTACACTACAAGTACCGGTACACGTAAGTTACTCCATTAATTCATATTTCCATTATTAGTGCTGTAAAGGGAAATGCAAATTAATATTTGTTGGTTTCATAGTTAATTATCACTATAATCTTGAATGAGTGAAGCTATTATAGTAAATTTCAGTTCGTTTTGCACAAACAAAAATTATATTAACTTATTTCTTGCAGGTATCTTCGAATTTATGGTGGAATTTAATGTACTTCATTAAAATAATAAATTAACTTTATGCATGTAATATTTCAATAATGGAAGGAAGGTGTTAATTTTTCCAAAAGAACACGACAACGAAAGCGTAACATATTTTGTCGTCTGCTAGGAGAGAGATCTGCGATGATGAGGCGATAGTAGCGATCCTAGTGCTGGGCAACTACCCATGTTTGCATTTTACTACATATTGAGCTTCGCGACTGTATATAGTAGACTGTGGTAGAAGATAAAGAATATGAAAGTAATCTTGTGGTAAGTAAATAAATGTCTAACTCCTTGTTGGAATGGAACGTTAATTCCCTAAATTATGACCTGATTCCTATAAGTTAAGTCATAATGGAGAAATTCTATGCAATTAATTTAAAATTCTAACATTATCTGCATCATTAATAGACTCTGCGGTATCGAAGAAATATTTTAATTATGTATGAGGCGAGAGATTTATTAAATATGAACTTACTGTTGTTTTATTCTAACTGTTGCATGTGGAATGTGTGCAGCAGATGTGATATTATGAACAACTTTTTTTAAACTCAGCACGAAATTGCCGCAGGGAGTCATGTTCTAGTTATTACAACCCAGATTGCTTTTGCTATGTTGAATCCAAGTTTCAAAAAGATTTCTTCTGTTATTTTTCATTGTTGTTCTTCAATTTAGTCCAGTTCGGTAGACAGAGGCGAGCCGCAAGGCTCCTCTTTTGTCTTTGCTTATATTGGATATTGCTTCAGTTTACAAAAGAAGAACTTTGTTTCAATTCTGCAGTGTTTATACAAATATTATTAATTACAACTGAGATCTACTAATAGAATAGCATGTAAAACTGTCTGTAAATTAACACTTTCTTCCCATTGAATCTAGTATAAATGAATCTAATACAGGCCTGTTAGGCCTATATGGTTTCTTAAAATGTTTCGCTCCGTGTCTAAACCAGTAGTAGTGAGTGTGACCTGATTCTGATATATTTCATAGGTATTTGTCATACTATGGAAATAAATACGTGCGCCCAGTGTGAATTGTTTTCAAAATGATATTCGAAGAATGGAGCTATGGTGAAATAACTATAAGAACCGGACCACCAAACGTTAATTCTGTTTCTCACCTCTAAAAATACATGGAATAATCCAAACCAATGTTAACATTTATGCAACAATTACGGATATAAGCCCAGAAAGACGAAGAAGCTGTCTTACATGATAATACAAGTTAAAATACAGTATATAATGTTAACTAGATTCTGTGTTACAACACACGCTATACGCTGCGTATGTAATTAGTAAATGTCGCCTTGTTTGATACATTGTGTCAAATCGTTCACTAAATCACCAAAAAATGTTTTTGAAAACTTAATTTTAATAAGATGTATATTAATTTCATATTGAAGGTATACCGATAAGCTATCACAATTTGACTATAATTATGTGTGTGTGTTCCGCCTTTGCTTATCATACAATTAAATGGAGAAACTAATAAATCATATTTTCATTAACGTTTTCGGTACTTATGTACCATCTTCAGATGTATGTATATAATGCTAATTGTTAAACAAGCCTCTGAGTGCATGTTTCGTAATCTTAAATAATCAGTGTTTTTGTGCGTACTGTGCTATATCGATGAAGTGTTGCCATGATTGAATAAATAATTGCCTAGCTCTTATATACTATTTGTTGGTACAACATTCTATCAAAATTAAAATTAAAAATTAAATGTTTCAGTCAATGTTTAAAACACTATTCAAAAACACCATTTAAAACTGTTTAAAAACACATAGTATGTGCATCACTTTAAATATATGAAGTTGGTGATCACTTGTTGTGCGGTGTTTGCCGATGTGAAGTTGAATGAGGCAGTTGTGGTCTTGTTTAATAGCGTTGAGCTAGACGTGGTATCGTTGACATGGCCATGTTTGCTGAAAGTGATGTTGTGGCACTTCTATAATAGTTAATGGCATTGCTGTAATTTGTACCCATAGATGTATTGTTAAAACAAATTGAAGGTTGTCGAGTCCATGGATTTAGTATCGCCTGGCGTGTCTGTAACAATGATTAAGTATTAATTTTTTAATTTGAAATTGAGAATATTTGAAATGGTTGATTTGGAAATTCCTTCAACTGGTGTTGGTTTTGGTTAACTGCTAGGGGTGATGCCTGTTATGTAATAAAAGTAACTTACAGTTTGACCGCGTGTTGGTCTGCTCGTGCTTGATGCTAGGCTGATACTAAAGCGGTGGGCTTGCTCACAGTATATTTAAGTTGTGTTGTCTGTTACCGGAAGTGGAGGGGGAATCGGTGAGACCCCACAATAGAAACAGCTGAACAATTTCATATCATAAAAGAACACAACTTAGGAAAACCCCTACTAAATGAACAAATAGCTAACATAAATAATCCACTTTTCAATTTATTCAAATTATTCCCGCCCAAACAATCGCACACACAGCTCTCACCGATTCCCCCTCCACTACCGGTAACAGACAACACAACTTAAATATACTGTGAACAAGCCCACCGCTTTAGTATCAGCCTAGCATCAAGCACGAGCAGACTAACACGCGGTAAAACTGTAAGTTACTTTTCTTACATAACAGGCATCACCCCTAGCAGTTAACCAAAACCAACACCAGTTAAAGGAATTTACAAATCAACAATTTCAAATATTCTCAATTTCAAATTCAAAAATTAATACTTAATCATTGTTACAGACACGCCAGGCGATACTAAATCCATGGACTCGACAACCTTCAATTTGTTTTAACAATACATCTATGGGTACAAATTACAGCAATGCCATTAACTATTATAGAAGTGCCACAACATCACTTTCAGCAAACATAGCCATGTCAACGATACCACGTCTAGCTCAACGCTATTAAACAAGACCACAACTGCCTCATTCAACTTCACATCGGCAAACACCGCACAACAAGTGATCACCAACTTCATATATTTAAAGTGATGCACAAACTATGTGTTTTTAAACAGTTTTAAATAGTGTTTTAAACATTGACTGAAACATTTAATTTTTAATTTTTAATTTTAATTTTGATAGAATGTTGTACCAACAAATAGTATATAAGAGCTAGGCAATTATTTATTCAATCATGGCAACACTTCATCGATATAGCACAGTACGCACAAAAACACTGATTATTTAAGTTTACGAAACATGCACTCAGAGGCTTGGTTAACAATTAGCATTATATACATACATCTGAAGATGGTACATAAGTACCGAAAACGTTAATGAAAATATGATTTATTAGTTTCTCCATTTAATTGTATGATAAGCAAGGGCGGAACACACACACATAATTATAGTCAAATTGTGATAGCTTATCGGTATACCTTCAATATGAAATTCATAAACGCTAGCCAAGCAAAAATTATAAATGCATACACCAACACCAAAACGAAAATATTGAAAACCAATGCAATATCTGGTTTAACCAACAATGTCTAATACAAAAAGTCACTCCAAATTACGCAAAAATCACTAGAAACAGATTTTATACACAACCAGCCCAAATAACCAACAACCAGTTCCAGAAATTACGCATGAAAAATGAAATCAAATTCTTACACATAAAGAAAAACTACGTGAACAAGAAACTCTATAACTTACATTTACAACTAGCAAAATTTCTTGGCAACCAATGGGACAATTTTTATCAACATAGTGAAGAGAAAATAAACAGAATAATGAAACGCAAATATGAAACACTACAGAAAAAAACTTAATAACCCAATTACTAATCAATCACAACGACAATCCAACTATCCCACATTTAATAATAGGATAGTTAACTTAACGAACATCAAATTAAACACCCAAGAAGTAAACATCCTAAATAATGGATACAAACACAACTATCCACCAAATAATATCAGAAGAGTAATAGAAAACACAGCAATAGAAACCCAACATATCATACAGAACAGCGAACACGAAAACAAAGAATTTCTACAATACAGCACCGCTAAAATAATAGAAAAATATGTAAAAAACCCAACCACTAAAAAAGAGTTCAAAATAGCCAAAAACCAACACAAAGAACTAAAACAATTAAAACAAAATCTAAAAGACAACAACATTCTACACATAAAAGCAGACAAAAATGATGCAGTAGTCTTGATGAACAAAACAGAATACATAGATAAAACTAATGCATTTTTCACTAGCAACCAGATTACAGAAATCAAATTAGACCCCACAGAAACTTACCAAAAACAAATAAAAACTGCCATAAAAAAACGCACCAGACTTTATACCAAAAAAATAAATCCCTAAACTTCATCATGAAAAACCGCAAAGCACCCAATTTAAAAACATTACCCAAAACACATAAAAGAGAAATGACAATGAGACCAATAGTGAATTGCAGAGAAGCCCCAAATTACAAAGTTAATAAATACTTATACAAATTCTTAAGTAATAACATCATTCAAGACAACCAATATACCATCACCAACACAAAACAAATAATAAAAAAACTCCAAAAACTCAAAACCACGAGCAATACCAAAATACTTTCACTAGATGTCACAAATTTATATACCAATATACCAATAGATGAAACCATTAACATTATTATTCAAAAACTGAATAAAGCCCAATTAGATAACAATATAATTCAACAAATCATCCAATTACTAAAAACATCACTAAAACAAAATTACTTTAAATTTGATAATAAAATATACATTCAATCAACTGGATTAGCCATGGGTGACCCCTTATCTGGATACTTAGCTAACATATTCCTACAAGACCTCGAAAACAAGCATATAAATAATCTAAACAATAAGTTCAATTTCAGCACATACGCAAGATATGTTAATGATACAATAATAATATACGAAAACACCCAAAACACAGATAGTCAAATACTAGATGAATTTAACAAATGGCAGCAAAACATAAAATTCACACTAGAAAAAAGCAATAACAACAGCCTTAACTTTCTAGATTTAAATATAACAATAGCAGTCCCAACAATTACATTTAACGTATACAGGAAGAAAACAACAATCACACATGCTATAAAAAACATTCAGCACACCCAACCACACATAAAATTAGCAAATTCCGTTTCCTCATTGATAGATTACTCACAACACCGTTAAATAAAGATAATTACAATAAAGAACTTAATTATATAAAGGAAATAGCCTCTGAAAATGGATACGAAAACCAACTAATTAACAACTTAATACAAAAGAGAAAAACAAAATTACATAAAAAAGAATTCACAACATTACAACCCGAGAAAACACAAAACAAAAAACAATGGCTTAGTCTAACATATTACGGCAAGATTTCAAACAAATTTAGTAACTGCAAATCAAGATTTTTCAGGTATAACTCCCTGTAAAGTTTATTTGAATAATTTCGAGGGAAAAATTGTTCCGGAGCCGGGTATCGAACCCGTTACCTTTGGTTTAACGTACCAACGCTCTACCACTAAGCTACTCGGGAACTCTAACCGACACCGATCCAATTTTTCCCTCTATATCCACAGACCTCAAAGTGGGCTGACAACCGTCAAGCAACCAACTTCGAGTGCACACTAACTCCGTGTGACTTAAATTGTGGTTTTCTGTTAACGAACATTGACGTTTATTATGCAAATCAAGATTTTTCAGGTATAACTCCCTGTAAAGTTGATTTGAATAATTTCGAGGGAAAAATTGTTCCGGAGCCGGGTATCGAACCCGGGACCTTTGGTTTAACGTACCAACGCACTACCACTAAGCTACTCGGGAACTCTAACCGACACCGATCCAGTTTTTCCCTCTATATCCACAGACCTCAAAGTGGGCTGACAACTGTCAAGCAACCAACTTCGTGTGCACACTAACTCCGTGTGACTTAAATTGTGGTTTTCTGTTAACGAACAGTGACGTTTATTATGCAAATCAAGATTTTTCAGGTATAACTCCCTGTAAAGTTGATTTGAATAATTTCGAGGGAAAAATTGTTCCGGAGCCGGGTATCGAACCCGGGACCTTTGGTTTAACGTACCAACGCTCTACCACTAAGCTACTCGGGAACTCTAACCGACACCGATCCAATTTTTTCCTCTATATCCACAGACCTCAAAGTGGGCTGACAACCGTCAAGCAACCAACTTCGAGTGCACACTAACTCCGTGTGACTTAAATTATTCAATTCAAATTATTCAAATCAACTTTACAGGGAGTTATACCTGAAAAATCTTGATTTGCATAATAAACGTCACTGTTCGTTAACAGAAAACCACAATTTAAATCACACGGAGTTAGTGTGCACTCGAAGTTGGTTGCTTGACGGTTGTCAGCCCACTTTGAGGTCTGTGGATATAGAGGGAAAAATTGGATCGGTGTCGGTTAGAGTTCCCGAGTAGTTTAGTGGTAGAGCGTTGGTACGTTAAACCAAAGGTCCCGGGTTCGATACCCGGCTCCGGAACAATTTTTCCCTCGAAATTATTCAAACTTAGTAACTTTTTAAAAAAACAAAATATTAACATAGCACATCGTACCAACAACAAACTAAACAACATAATTCCTAATAACACCAACAATTATGAACCCCTCCTAAACAGCGGTATATACCAGATAAACTGCAAAAATTGCACCAAAACATATACTCGTATAGGACAGACTCGGCGTAACTTCAAAATAAGATTTCGTGAACACACCTCTGACTTCGTTTATAATAGAAACAGATCTAAATTCGCTCAACACCTCATAGATGAAAACCACGAACTCGCAAATATTAACGACACTCTGAAAATACTAAAAATCACAAATGACCCCACAATAGAAACAGCTGAACAATTTCATATCATAAAAGAACACAACTTAGGAAAACCCCTACTAAATGAACAAATAGCTAACATAAATAATCCACTTTTCAATTTATTCAAATTATTCCCGCCCAAACAATCGCACACACAGCTCTCACCGATTCCCCCTCCACTTCCGGTAACAGACAACACAACTTAAATATACTGTGAGCAAGCCCACCGCTTTAGTATCAGCCTAGCATCAAGCACGAGCAGACCAACACGCGGTCAAACTGTAAGTTACTTTACTTACATAACCGGCATCACCCCTAGCAGTTAACCAAAACCAACACCAGTTAAAGGAATTTACAAATCAACAATTTCAAATATTCTCAATTTCAAATTCAAAAATTAATACTTAATCATTGTTACAGACACGCCAGGCGATACTAAATCCATGGACTCGACAACCTTCAATTTGTTTTAACAATACATCTATGGGTACAAATTACAGCAATGCCATTAACTATTATAGAAGTGCCACAACATCACTTTCAGCAAACATAGCCATGTCAACGATACCACGTCTAGCTCAACGCTAATAAACAAGACCACAACTGCCTCATTCAACTTCACATCGGCAAACACCGCACAACAAGTGATCACCAACTTCATATATTTAAAGTGATGCACAAACTATGTGTTTTTAAACAGTTTTAAATAGTGTTTTAAACATTGACTGAAACATTTAATTTTTAATTTTTAATTTTAATTTTGATAGTATGTTGTACCAACAAATAGTATATAAGAGCTAGGCAATTATTTATTCAATCATGGCAACACTTCATCGATATAGCACAGTACGCACAAAAACACTGATTATTTAAGTTTACGAAACATGCACTCAGAGGCTTGGTTAACAATTAGCATTATATACATACATCTGAAGATGGTACATAAGTACCGAAAACGTTAATGAAAATATGATTTATTAGTTTCTCCATTTAATTGTATGATAAGCAAAGGCGGAACACACACACATAATTATAGTCAAAAGATTTATATTATTATATGCCATTATTATTAGTATCCATAATACGGAAAAATCGTTTTCGGCCAGCGGTCTGTCGATGTACATAATTTCTCCCAAGCTATTGCACGAATTTTGTTAATATTGGGTATATCTCAGTCACTGAAATTAGCGTGGAAATGATGCTCATTAGAAAATATACAGAGTGTTAGGGGTATATTTTATCTGTTGATTGTTCATGTAATAAGAAAGAAAAAATTACTCATAATATTTTTAAATGCAATATTTAACTAATTATTCATGTTTACAATATTAGTCGTTTGACAACGTTGCTGGATGAGGAGAAGGGAATTTAAAAGTACACAATATAGCTCAAGCAGATACAGACATACCGGTACTAAACAGATGCTCTGTTCTATGGCAGTTGTTTACATACAACGAACAGCAAATACAAACTTTCAAGTTCATTAATAGAACTTTATGGTAAATTTTCATTTCATTTAACAATATTGGTCCATTTTTTATTGTATGTCTAAAACATAAACGATAATGGTTTACTGCACAAAATCACACGAACTTTTTTTTCAAATGCAACATTTTAATCTCTCCCGCTTCCATAAAGCAGTACCATTTTTTAAAGAACTTCTGTTTGTGTGATTTTCGAAACTAAGTAAGAAACTCCTAGTTTCTTATAGTCGTTGAGAAACCGCTACAAAAGTTCGCCGATTAGGTAACCTTCATTGCGGAAAACATTGACGGTACATCTTCTTGGTTCACTTGAATTACGACGACTTTCTCCATAAATTAATAACATATAATATTCCTAAACTGTAAATGACATTATAAGTTGTTTATCGAATACCTGGTACCGAACTGTAATCAGCTCGGCAGTAGATCTATGGACAGGAATCTTGAACTCAGCTGACGTGTACGTACGTCTGTGCAGAGTATTGCCTGCTGAACACATTGCCACGTCTCTCACGCCAGAATTTTAACAAATTTAAGCACGCAATTTTATTTAATATCACGAAAAATTAATGGAACACACAAATATGTATTTAAACTAATATTAATTCATTGCTAGATATACTTACTGATGTAATTGTTTACGTAATTTTACTAACGATATAAGCAGTATAACGCGAATAAAATAAGAGAAGAAATATTTTTTTCTGGGAAAACTATCAAGTTTTGACCTTATGTTGTATGGACATTTTTTGATCCTGTATACCGTCCCCGACGACTGTGAAAAGGACGGCACTTATAACCCTTACACTCTGTATATTCGTTTTTACATATATAAATTAAAAATGTTTGTTTAAAAATATCAAATAACTCTTTATTTGAAAATTCAGCTTTAACTCTTTTTTATATAATTTTTCTACAAAACAAAGAACTGTAAATGAAATATAGGGCCTAGTAGGCAATTTATCTACACAGTTAAACTTTTGGGAAAGAATAATTTTTTACTAAATTACGCGTCTATTCAAAGATTTCTTCCGAAAAAAATAGCTTAAAATGTATATTGTAATTTGCATACAAAATCATTATTACAATATTTATTACATATTTTCGCGCCTAGCGTCGTCGTTTAAGGCACATGCTACATTCATGTTACGGAATGTGCGCTGATTCGAGTCTTGGGGAAGAAATTTTCTCATGAGATTTCAGCCAGTGTAATGGACCTTTGCCCAGGCAGCATCGTGATGAGTTTGAGGAGCTACATTGAGTAGCGAAATCTGGTTTCTTACGCCAGCTCTGACGATTGCCGGGATCATCATGCTGAATACACGTTCTGCTCTTACTTTGCCATCTGGCCGTTCTTGGCACTCCATGGGCTGTTATTAACCCATAAATTGACAAAGTATCCTATAGGATACAACAGGTAAATAGCCTACATGCCATTCATTCATTCATTCATTCATTCATTCATTCATTCATTCATTCATTCATTCATTCATTCATTCATTCATTCATTCATTCATTCATTCATTCATTTTACACACAAAACTGAATACGATAATAATATAATGTAAACGACAAGTACTGTAAGTAGAAATCAGACCTAATATCTAACATATAGAAAGAAAGGAAAAGCATAATAAAATGTGAACAGTAGGTCAAAAAAATGAGACATACAAATTATAAAAGATAAGACCAATGTTGGTAGTAGTAGCAGTAGCAGTAGCAGTAGCTGCAGAATACAAAGTATACAATGAATACAATATTTTTAAGTACACACAGTAAGGAAAATTATGATTATTTATTATATATAATAGCTCAAGTCATCACATTATAGATATACCATTATCGTGAAATATGAAAACAAAAAGATAAAATAAGTTAAATATCACTAGAACATAAAAAAATGTGAATACGTGGAAACTGAAAACATGCAATACAACACTTGTCATAATAGTAAGTTAATTTGGGAACTCATCATAAGATAATTTTCTAACTTGGATTTGAAAGATTTCAATGTTCAGCAGCCCTTGACTTCAGGCGGCAGAGAGTTTCAGTGACGAAAGGTAGCAACAGTGAAAGATAAGGATTACAGAGATGATGTGTGAAGTGGAATTTCTAGCGTGTTATCACGTTGTGATCGAGTATTAATATTGTGATAGCGAGAAAGAGTATGGAAACGGGCGAATAAATGAGAGGAGGATGAAGTGTACATAATTCGATATAAGAGAGAAAGCGAGTGCAGATTTCTCCTCTCATGTAACCTAGGCCATGGTAACTTCTTGAAAGAAGGTGAGATATGATCATAGTATCGAACATTACAAATGAAGCGGACGCACGCTTTATGAACACGCTGTAGTTTCTAGCGGAATCAATCCTGAGATCACTGAACAAAACGTCGCAATAATCGAAGTGAGGTATAATGAGTGTCTGTACCAGCGTCCGTTTTAATTTAGATGGATAATGATACAATCTTTTTTGTGAATGAAGAATAGAGAATGTATATTTAATATGTGTATCCCAATTGAGATTACATTCGAAATGCACTCCGAGATTTTTTACGGTAAAGCTAAACGGGATGATTGTTTTATTCAGTTTCATAGGTGGAATATTCAGGTCGTTGACATGAATTAATCTACGGTTCGCGAACAGAATAGCCTGTGATTTACATGTGTTTAGGTTAAATCCAAATTGTTGAGACCAGGAAGAGATGGAATCAAGATCTTGATTAAGACTATTAATGCTGTCATTTAGTGCATCAGGGCGGGCTGAAATATACAATTGAACGTCATCTGCATATATTTGATATATTATATTTGTTATAATATTTTACAACTTATAAAATATGGACATTGCGATAGTTGTTTTCTTTACAGTCCGATAAGGTTTAATAAACTAGTGTGAGAAATGAAGTATTGCCAATTTAAGGGTTAACTATTATCGGTTGTTACAGGTCTATTATATGTATGCTATTATTTTACCTGTACTTAATTTCCCTTTTTTTTTCGTTCCCCACATTTCTCTTTTGTGGTCTGTTTTTTTTTTTTTTCACTCTGTGTGTTTGTTATGCTTTGTCCAATGAGGCAGTCCCGTTATTGGGAAATCTGAAAGAGCGTCTTTCTTATTATCAAAATAGATTATTTTTCTATAAGAATATTCTTAAAATTGACAATTTCATCAGAAAATATATTTTATTACATATAAAATAATTAAATTCCCATACAGAAGAAAGATAATATATTTATTCGTATATAACGTAACACGAAACTTGCTGTTTAATAGATTGTAGTAAGTAGCATATATCACAGATTAGTTTCGAATCTATACTTACGATGTAAGGTATAAAATGTAGTCATTCTTTCCTGACCATAAATATTTTCAGAGCCAGGAAATACCTTTATCCAGAATTGGTTCCTCTTTTGAAGTGAATGCGTTTATTCTGAGTCTGTAAGACACAAAAAAGAATGCTTATGAAATCCAGTGCTGCGCCAATTCAAACTGCCCATTGCACGGTGAAGATGAGCGTGAGTGTAATATGACTTCTTATGTAACATAACCTCAAAATGAAGATCTTTAATAATATATATTATATTTTATTGTAATTAAAACAGCTTTGTATTCATTTTTACTTTCATAAACAAATTATCTCTATTAT
Source organism: Periplaneta americana (assembly GCF_040183065.1). Taxonomy (NCBI): domain Eukaryota; kingdom Metazoa; phylum Arthropoda; class Insecta; order Blattodea; family Blattidae; genus Periplaneta; species Periplaneta americana. The sequence continues at coordinate 91,351,487 of NC_091119.1, forward strand.
TTGAGAAAATCCACAAACGAAATTCTAGTTGAAGCAAGTAAAGCGATTGGGTTGGAAGTAAATCCCAGAAAGACTAAGTATATGATTATGTCTCGTGACCAGAATATTGTACGAAATGGAAACATAAAAATTGGAGATTTATCTTTCGAAGAGGTGGAAAAATTCAAATATCTTGGAGCAACAGTAACAAATACAAATGACACTCAGGAGAAAATTAAACGCAGAATAAATATGGGAAATGCGTGTTATTATTCGGTTGAGAAGCTTTTGTCATCTAGTCTTCTGTCAAAAAATCTGAAAGTTAGATTTTATAAAACAGTTATATTCCGGTTGTTCTGTATGGTTGTGAAACTTGGATTCTCAATTTGAGAGAGGAACAGAGATTAAGGGTGTTTGAGAATAAGGCTCTTAGGAAAATATTTGGGGCTAAGAGGGATGAAGTTACAGGAGAATGGAGAAAGTTACACAAAGCAGAGCTGCACGCATTGTATACTTCACCTGACATAATTAGAAACATTAAATCCAGACGTTTGAGATGGGCAGGGCATGTAGCATGTAAGGGGGAATCCAGAAATGCATATAGAGTGTTAGTTGGGAGGCCGGCAGGAAAAAGACCTTTTGGGAGGCCGAGACGTAGGTGGGAAGATAATATTAAAATGTATTTGAGGGAGGTGGGATATGATGGTAGAGACTGGATTAATATTGTTCAGGATAGGGACCAATGGCGGGCTTATGTGAGGGCGGCAATGAACCTCCGGGTTCCTTAAAAGTCAGTAAGTATAGGGCATGTTGAGCTCTCGCCACTCCAAAACGGTACGAGATGAATGCAGATATATTTTATAAAATGCGTATTGAATTTCCAGGTTTACAAATCCTTTTTTAAAATTTCCTCTGCCATTAATAGTTTAGTTAACACAAGCACTTTTTTGTGAAACTAATAAAAGCGCTACATGCATGAAACTTCTGGTAAGTATTGCATCATCCGTGCTACGACGTAACATGTGTAGATAAAAAGATTGTTGATATTGAAAAATAATACAATAATATGTAGTGCATTTAATTTAAATCATTTTATATAATATAGAATTTTGAATGAATATTTTTGTGTATTTTAAGTGAATAATTCTTAGTTTTGCTCATAAGCATTGCTACTTTAGTCGAATTCAATCAGTTGTAACTCGTTAACGGTTGATAATTGGGCCCATGTTCATGTGACTTTTATGCTCAAAATGGCATATAGAACTGGTTCCTAAAACTCGGATCATTAGTCGTGAATCACCCTGTATAATGATAAAGCAAATGCCATGACACCGATTATTTGTAATGTCAACGATACTGGTCATTTATGTTTAGGAAACTGTAAGCCAAGTGGATTTTGTTTCTCGACATTTTCTTTATCGTGTGGTAGTTTTGTGTGGGTTTAACGTTAGTGGTTCTCTTATGGAAGAAAGCTTCACTTTTCAGTTTTATTTTACCGCCCGACAAGAACAAAGGAGCTTTATAAAAATCAATTTGCACGGAACGAAACAGTAGTAAGTGCCACAAAAGACTGAGAAAGATAAGAAGTGTTGATGCTATAGTGTTGTGTTATATTGTATTGTCGTCAGAGCAGTCGATGTCTGTCGATAGGGAGGGGAGAACATTACTGGTAGTAAGAGAATGCCCGGTGTTGGACATTCTGTCACTGTTAATGTGAACAAAATGTGGATGCCATTTTGTGAACTTCTTAGACCGTGATCATCGATGGACTTGTGACGAACTGAGCGTCTGTGGCTATATTGCATATTTTACTATTAACGACGCTGAAATTGTGCAAAATTGTACCAAGGTAGGCACTATCTCTCTCGACGAACTGGAGAAAAGTCAATTAATAGAAATGAAATAAAAGCATCTTGAGACAGAATATTTTCTTTAATAATAATAATAATAATAATAATAATAATAATAATAATAATAATAATAATAATAATAATAATAATGATAATAATAATAATGTTTTATTTTCGCTGGCAGAGTTAAGGCCATAAGGCCTTCTCTTCCACTCAAGCAGCCTTAATCAATACAATACATATTTAAATTATAAGTATTTCCACAACACTTAAAAGGTTCTCCAGCAATATTCTTCAGTTAAGTTTTAACGACTAGTGGACTACATATTTATTTAAATTTAGATAAACCTATAAGGTAAAGTAGTAACTTAATTTATGAGCTAATTTAATTCAATCAATTATAATTAATTTAAGATTTGAGATAGCCAGTAAAATGATGAAAATTAATTTAATATAAGCCTACTAGGACTATGTTACAGGGAGAAAAAAAGAATATGTATGTATAAATCTAAAATATATTTCTATAATGAGAATATTAATGTAATTGCCATTAGAGGTTTTGTAAATCTATTTAGAGAAATTAATGATAATAATAATAAGAATGGACAGATGTTAGTTTCATTATAAGTAACAAATGTTAATCAGTAATTTATCTGTTAAGTAAGAATTTATGTAATTTTGACCTAAATGAAGTTATTGTCCAACAACCCCTTACATGCAATTTATAACACATAGAGATATAGAGGTGTTTATCGAGCGGGATAGGAAGCGTCCCTAAGGACTTGTGCATGTAATGCTTTTGTACACCTTATGGAATAAGTTCCGTGCTGGCTGTGCTGTATGGCTAAGCTAGTTCCACAATCCGCTACACTATGAATTTCTCTCCGGTCTTTAAATCTGCCATACCTCATAGATCTACATGAGTTTTCAGATCTTAGTGACGAAAGCAAGAACCTGGGGAGACTCAGAAGCCCCTTCTGGAGATCTGTGAGTGTCCTAGAATCCATCACCACTATCTGCATCGGTAGCGTACTCGGCATAGCGCTGGCCTTCTGTGCTCGAGGTTGCGGGTTCGATCTCGGCCCATGTCGATGGCATTTAAGTGTGCTTAAATGCGACAGACTCATGTCAGTAGATTTATTGGCATGTAAAAGAACTCCTGCGGGACAAAATTCCGTCATACTGGCGACGCTGATATAACCTCTGCAGTTACGAGCATCGTTAAATAAACCATAATTTTTTTTCCATCACCACTATCATCTACTAATCTTTAGACGAACCGCGTGAAACAGCAACTATGGTGAATGATCAATTATTCGTCGTTGCGCAAACACAAGTGGTGCCATATTTTTCGAAAAGGAGCTGATAATGAAATTGGGACTATGGAGAGTGCTGGTGAAATGGTGAGAGGAAAACGAGAGTACTTCGAGAAGAACACTCACAATGTTGAGTTTGTCCACCACATATAGGCCTACAACTCCGCTATCGTCGGGATTTGAATTCAGGTCCGCAATCGTCACAAGTGAGCGCTCTGCCACTGCGCTGCCAAGGTGGCTGTTCATAAGTACAAAGCATGGTTTGATCATAAGAACCAGAGCTGATGGCAATGATATGAATAATGCCACCTTTAATCCCCGTATCCAAAGAAACTGACAGAAGGACACTGTACTGTGAAGTTGTTAATATCATTGCATATGGTTTCAAGTGTCTTGGCACACAACTGAAACACAATTGCAGGAACTCCACTAGTCGCAATTACTCTCACATTCGGTTTTTCATGAGAGTCTGATATTAATATATAGGTCTTTCAAGTAGTGCAGAAATTCCATAAATCCAGTACTCAGTGTACATTTATTCTCATGAATCCTACCTGAGCGTAAGGGGAAAGAAGACATGGACTGCGAAGGTTCCCTCCCTCGCTACACTTCTACTTGCAGGTATTAATAAGTATTTAATGAATTTCAATCTTAAGGCATATAAACTTGCAAATGTTTATTTGCTATTTAATAACAATATATGAACGTTTTCGCCGTTTAGGGCATCTTCAGATATAACAAAACATATTATCTGGACCTATGATAACATATTATGCAAATAACAAGGAAAATAGAGAACAATATATGTGGTACATGAAATTCATGAGCTTTATGTAGATATAACATGAAACAGGATGAATATTGACATAATCTTTGAATTTGAACTTAGACTGGACGAATATTTTATTTTATACATATAGCTCATGTTACAATTAATATACAATGTTTAAAATTTGTCAATGATGTTAATTTTAAATTTAAAATGATGATAATAAAATATTTAAAGTAATCATGGCTGAACGTTGTCGTAAGTTACAAGATAGTATGCGTAGTTAATGTTCTTGTGTTTTGTAATTATTTCGCTTAGAGAGGCCGTTGGCATTTGAATGAATGTTGTTTGACGCTGATGACTACTTTACAATTGATATACAGTGATTAAATTAGTCAATGTTAAAATTTAATTTTATAATGAAGATAATAAAATATTTAGAGTAATCATGGCTGGGAATTGTCGTAAGTTCAAGATAGTTTTCGTAGTTGATGTTGTGTGTTTTGTAATTGTTTCACCTGAAAATAGAGATTAAGAGATAATAATAAATGCAAAATATAGACAAGTTATTATATAGAGACGCAGATAATTATTATTATTATAAGATTACTCGTTAAAAATGTTGTTTATGTTAAAGAATTACTGTTGGGTGTAATTAGTTGAGATATTGAATAAATGCTCGTTGATTGTGAATGTAGTGGAATGTACGATAAATTTCGTAATAGATAAGTCATGAGTTGGGTATGATTTTTAATCATTCATTGAAATTAATAGAAAGATCAATATTATAATTCGTAATAATTAGATGAGCTATAATACCAAATATATGTAAAAGATTTTACGGCAGCAGTAATAATTATTATAAGATTACTTACTTAGAGGTCATTGACTTTGAAATGGCTACTCTGATGTGATGACATCCTATTACGTGTTCTCAGGTTTATTGAAGTATAAATGAAGAAGTTCTATAATTGAAAGAATATTAACTATTAATTTACTTTCAATTTTGATATGGGGATATAATTGTTTTAATGAATTTTGACGGCATTCGAATACTTACATTTGTGTGTACTGGTGTTGATGTGTTGGAGGTTTTAAGAGAACTGAAGCCTAGATAATCGTGTGTATTGAGGCATGTAACGGCTCAAGAATATGAACATTTGCAAGTTTATATGCCTTAAGATTGAAATTCATTAAATACTTATTAATAATTTACCAGGCATATTGATATATTAAAATGAATTGTAAATTACTTGCAGGTAGCTAGCTCGCTTACTCCCACCATAAGGTTCTTACTATAAGCTAAGGCGCACACAAGCATTTGATTTCACGAGATAACGAATGATCAATAACAGCGGCAATAAGTTACAGTGAATTCCAAGAAATTACAGGAACACCACAAATTCAGGGCATGTGGATGTGTTTAGAAACTAAAAAATATTTCCAGTTTGGTTTTCTTTGTTTTTTTTTTTTTTGTTTTTGTTTTTGTTTTTTTTTTTTTTTGTAGGATTAAAGGAATTTCAAGAATTAAATGCGCTTTTCACATAATTTTGCAATTTTGTATGGTTGTATACTTTTTAAATTTCTTGCCTTTAAATATATCTCCGTCTATCATAAAAAAACAACGTAAATAGAAGCACATGGTTAGTAGTAGGCTACTATGACTGGTGTCTGACCGCATCACCTACAATGCTCTCGAAGAAAATAGTTCCCTTTTGTTTAGTGTCTTTCGTCTCTGTTCTCGTACAGATATATACATTTGAAACGTATGTGACATGGCAATAAATATCTTACACAATGGTTGATTCACTAATATAATTGTAACCAATAATACGAATTCTGAGTATTTGCATCTTCCCGCACTTATAACGGATAGTCAGTTGGCACGACAGTTTGCAGTAGTACCGGTAGTGCAAGTGCACGTGTAGTATCGCTTGCCTAGAATACTGTGTGATTATGGCCGATGCAGTCGCAGTGACAGTGGCAGGACCGAGTGATATTATCAAACAGAAAAAGGTAAACTGTTAAAAAGTGGGGAAAAGAGAGTAGTTGGACGTTCAAATTACGCGAGGTGCGGGAGCTTACTCACGCTGCCTTACAAAAGATCACGGCCGAAGTGTTGCAACATGATACCAGACATGTGATTTCTGAAGAGTAGCGGATATGGGAAGTCAATCAAAAGTGGACCATGTGGTGGATAGTTTAATTACTAACATCGGAAACGACTCTTCGTCCAGTGATTCCGATAGTGATTCTGGTTTGGGAGTAAGCCTTCTTCGTGAAAGTAGCGGCGACTAGAACATCGGTAAGTTTTGCATTTTGTGACAAGCTTTCATTATATATTCATATTAGTAGAAGAATTAAACAGGCAATGACGTGTGGTTGCAGAAGTGTGTGAGGCGAAGATATTGTTATAGGAATAAAACATCTCTTGTTACGGTATTAAATATCCTACTGTTAAAATTTTTCAAACGGAAGTGGAATGCATAACGTCCAATACAAAGTAATAATTAGATTGGCGTTGTAACTGACTGTACCGCAAATAGTGCCACTGCAGTAAACTACCAATCAGAGCAGACTATCGCGGAATGATACTTACTAGCTTTGTTTACGTTGCTTTTTTTCTTATGATGGATGGAGATTACAGTTAAAATTCTTTATAAGATAAAACATTGTTCTACGTCTTCTTCACATAAAAATTGTGTTAAAGAAATAAAATTATCATTACTACGTGAATTATTGCAGACACCCGACATGTCCAGGCAATTCGGATTTTTTTCCAGAAAATACTAAAGAAAAATATTAAAATGCATGTACTGTATGTCAAAGACTAGGCTATAACTTATTTTTATGCTTAATAAAAAGTATGGGTACTTCAAAATACCAAACGCTTTCAAGGCAATTAGTTTTATTTGCCTCTTTTAAAATATACTCAAATGGACATGTGGGATTTCTGCAATTTTATTCACGACTCAACTACGGTACTAAATATACTATCGTCACATCTTGCAATACCAACTCCACTGTTAGTAAAATCAAACCTGATTATCTTGCACGACTCTGATCGTTGTCTTTTTTGCTCGAGGTGGCTACTGCGCAGGTGACAGTGGAAAATACCGAAACAACTACTGTTTTCTCTTCATATGAGTCAGTGTTTCCACGTAGATGAAATAACCACTTGCTCTCTTCCCACAATAACTATTGAAAATGCCACATTAGAAGGCTCGAAGTGTAGAAATGTTGATAGTGAAATTTATGTTGACTTTCTTTCTCAGAGATTTCTTTTTTACTTTGTAATAAATTGGTATTTCTTCCAGCGCTCCATCATCTTTTTAGCTCCTCAAGTGTAATAATAATAATAATAATAATAATTCTTTATTTAATTTGGCAGAGTTAAGGCCATAGGACCTTCTCTTACACTCAACCAGGTCACAAAGTATACAAGCAGTTAAAATTTAACAAAAATAAAAAGAACAGAATATTGATTTTTATAAAATAATTCTAAAACTAAAGAAGATTATTAGAGGCTATGTGATGGTATGAACATTAAAGGTGGAAAATGACTGAAAAAACCTACCCATTAAAAAATTAGGTTATCAGGCTTTTTATCCAACATATATCTCTAAATATCGTCCAGGAATTGAATTCCAGTTCATTAGGTGAAAATCCATCAGCATATTCAATACGACAGGACCAAATAGATTTTCGCTCATTGCTAATCAACACTTCTATTCTACGACACAGACAATGCACGAACCCTGGGTACTGGACCATAATGAAATCTGTCATATCGAGTGGAAAATGACTGTCATAGATTCTTGAATGACTCTGAGATTGAGCGATATAAGATCGTTGAGAACAAGTGGGCGAAATTATTCTTAACTTCTATGAAAGATTATGAATAAAGTTTAAGAAAACTTAGTAGCTGACATGTTGTTAGAATGATAACGCGAGACTGCATGTTGCACCTTCGTCCAATTCTTTCTTTTCACCACGAACACCAACTTCGTGTGGAATTCGTATCAAAATTTTCGAAGGAAACGCGCGGATTTTTTTTTACACAAAAACAAGAGAACGTAGGAATATTAGCCACAAGTCAGTTGGCCTAGGCCTATTCATTCAGATTAAAAGGGTAGAATATTATTTATTTTGATCAAGCCTTACATTATACAGAATGTTTATAATTATTATAGTTACAAACTGGAAGGGTGAATACAGGACTATAAAACAAGCCGTTTGCGACGTCTTTGGGGATTCATGAGTATTATGTCTTGTCACTACAGGTGCTATGGGGTAGCCATAACATCCGATATGCACTGGGGGAAGGGAGCATTCATTATATACGTGCTCAGTATAACCACCGTTCATGATAAGACTGGCATCAGCACATTTACTCATCGACAACCGTACAGATGTCTCAAACTAGCAAGCTGTCTCTTTCGTGCGGGCGCATGCAGCACATCTCCCCTACCATTGTCCGCCTACTGCTGTGCACTGTGGACTAGAACGGCACAGTTCAGTTCTAATAACATTTGAGTAGGCTGTATTCTGTGTAAGAACATTTCTATATGTGTCTGTCGTTTGTGATAGAAGTATTTCTTCTGTTACGATGAGTAATGCATTATCGGGCAAAGTTCTCCATAGTCAAATGCTATAATCTATAATTTGGGCACATAAAACTAGAATAATGATCGAACATTTAGGTCAGTCATTATTATACAAATGAATAAACCCTTACAATTAGAAAATAAATTATAAACACCAATAACATTAAACTAATTATTATGTATTACAACACTGTTCAGTATATTATTGGGAGGATGCAACTTGAATACATTGCCAGGAAGTCAACTTTTCAGATAATATGACTATAAGTGGGTATCGGAGTGCAGGTGGGCCCTTTCTTTAACTGTACTACCTCCCCTCTCCAGGCAGCTTCCTAGCTTGAGTTATCTATACACGGTTCGAGTAGCCTATCCCTGGCTGTCTCTAATGCCTTGACAAGCAGTGACAATGCATTCTCGGAGTTAGTTAACATTATCAACCGGTCTGGAGTATACACAAATGTCCCACAGAAAAAAAAAACCAGAGGATTGAAGTCGGGGGACTTGGAGGCTATGATGGTAAGCCATGGCCGATGCACCTATTGTTGAATCTTGTGCTTAAAAACTCTCAAAGGTTGAAATGAAAGTGAGCTGGAGCTTCATCTTACACGTACTACAGCAGCTGCCTTTCCCAAAGAGGTACATCACTCAAAAGGTCGCGTAGATTGTCTTGAAAAAAATGGAGGTACGCACGACCACTCAGTGTAAAAATTGAGGAGCATAGTATCAAAGTTGTACAACTCCATTTTTTGCGATTTCGAGATATTGATTGTTACTTATAGAATTTTGTGTGCTGAATGCGATTCTGGAACCGTTTAAGTTCGAAAACGGACAGAACAGGGCGGAAATATAACTTCGTTATAATCAAAATGTAGACAACTCCACTGTGGCTTGGTTTCAAATTAAGATAATTCCTTCAGTAGCCAATGAGAAGCCCACATTCTTACCACCTTTTCCCGTCACGCATCGGGAATCTAACATGGCTGATTGTTTATATAATCGATTTGTGGATAAATAAGTACTGTTTTACGTAAATGTGCTTGAAACCGAGTTAGAGGAGACAGATTCAAAAGTAGACAATTTCGCTTTAAATATGGCTTCATTTGGTTTCAAAAACAGACAACTCCATGACTTAGTTTCAGAGATGGACAACTCCACTTTTTTAAACTTAAATTTCGACCTGAATATTAATTTTAATCACATCTTGAGAATGAAAAAATATTTCCATGACCCACGAGAATGTTTAAAAAAGAAATGTACGTATAACGGTGACATTGGTTTCCAAGGATCTAGTTTTTTCCCCTCTCGTGTAAAAAATACAAAATTGGAGTTAATATCATATAAATTAGTTTTTATTTTCAGTCAATCACTTATCATGTTGAGATGGCAGAAGTAGATTCTGTTATATCAGGAAACAATATTAATATACGTCACGAATATTTTCGACTTACTTTTCAAGTCATCTTCAGATGATAGTTTACTAACAAACAAACATTTGAACATGGTGAAAAAAAAATATAAAATAAAACACATTTATAAAACACAAATAAATAGTCTAACCATTCATATTTTTCTTAAAGTGGTTAAATCGCGTACATGGTATTAAATTAACATTCATATAGAAAACCTTCCAGTAGATTAATTTCTCTTCAAAATTCTTAAGACATCTTTTTGATTAATTTTTTCAGATATTATGCCTCTCACCACGGTGAATAGACCGAGAATTTTGTTTTACATCCACTTCACTACAGTCGTCCAATATATTGAACTTTATAAAGAACAAGCCTTAGCCTTCAGTTTTACACAATCATAATTTTAAACGATTTAAATTTTACAACTCTGGCACACCGCCTGCTTTTTTAATATATTGTATAAATTATAATTATATCTACTGGAAGTTTTTCTATCTGAATGTTAATTTAATACCATGTACGCCATTTAACCACTTTAAGAAAAGTATGCATGGTTAGACTATTTATTTGTGTTTTATAAATGTGTTTTATCTTTATATATTTTTCACCATGTTCAAATGTTTGTTCGTTAGTAAACTATCACCTGAAGATAACTTGAAAAGTAAGTCGTAAATATTCGTGACGTATATTAATATTGTATCCTGATGTAACAGAATCTACTTCTGCCATCTTAAGATGATCAGTGATTGACTCAAAATAAAAACTAATTTATATGATATTATTCCACAAACTTATCTGAACTCAATATGGCTTTTAAAAAGTGGAGTTTTCCAACTTTGATACCAAGCTCCTCAATTGATGTTGCAAGTATACGAGATGTATTCTGTTGGGGTCACAATGATGACACCATACTTCGGTAATGCTTGGTTTCCGGACCTATGTTTATTAGAACTTTTTCCCTTGTTTCATTGTCCTCTACTCACCCCTGCAGTTTGAACCTATAATTATGAAACACCCTGTACGTTAATTTGAGCAATTGGTTTGTGTAAGCCACAAGTCTCTGGTTGAGCACCTGCTGATAACTGAGGGTGGAGATAGTCCGCCGAGTAGGCTTGCATGTGGGCAGATCGTTAATACAATTACATAAACAATAGCCCACACTCGCTTGAAGGCACGCCAGTGATCACCGAGGGCTTCCTAACATACCGCATATGATTCACGACGCTAGCTGTGTTTGTTGCAGGAATTTCGCTCCTCAAGCGACATCAGCTATCAACTTCAAACAATGGCGAATATGTTTACAGGCATCCGTCATGGAAGAGTGAAATGTCATAACCCCATCAGTGAATGAAATATCGTATATTTTTTTTAATTTATTTTCGTATGAGAACGAGGTAAAACAATGAATATGAAGTTAGCTTTTAGTACTGTCAAACCATGAGAGGTTGAATGCATTCGAGAATGTTATGGTTTATTTATCTCATATCAGAGTTTTCATGTGTTTATTCTTCTCGAATAGTTCAATTCGAAAACTAATTACTTTTTTCAACTTTCGTAAGTGTATGCTTTATAGTCGCTTCTCATCTGAGAAAGAGTTTTATGCTTTGCTGTATTATGATGTGACATTCTATATGTTATTGTATTAGATTGCTCGTAATGTGTTGAGTTTATTGTAGTCTAATATCTTTGTTGTGCTTTAACATGTTGCCGCTGTTGTGCTCTTTTTTATGTGTTGTGTTATGTTTCATTGTATTGTAATGTATTACGCTGCGTATATTTTATTGTGCTGTGTTATTCTGTGTGACTCTGCTATATTACATTGAATTTGGATACGATACTGTACCCTATGTTATTATATTCGTTGTTTTCTTATGCTTTATGTTTTACTCTATTGCGGTGTTGTATAATATGATTGTGTTTTTGAAAGTTTGTATTGAACTGTAGGTTACACTACTGAACTTTTATTTTGCATACGTTACCTTATAGTTGATTTTGTTCTTTCATATTAGAGTTTATTTTATTGTAATTTAATTAAATTTGTGTATTTCGTGCTGTGTTTGGTTTCACCTTGCATTACTTTGGATTTGTTGTATTGTGCTATACTGCGTTTAGTTATAACTATGTTTCGTGTAATGATTAAGTTTTCACATGTTTTGTTTTTCTTTTTTTTTCGCTTTGGAGTGCTTCATTGTTCTGTTTGGTTTATTGTATTATGATTTTCTGTGTTACACTGTTCGTTTTCTGCTGTGCTGTGTTATGCCATGTGTTTTTCATTGTAATTATTATTCTTTGATGTGATACATTAGGTTTTGTTATTTTGCACTGTACTTTGTTCTGCTACGTATTCGTAGTCTATTTAGATATTTTCTCTACGAACGGCTGAGCTTATATTCGTACATCCTGGGATAAAATACGGTCCCTAATCATAAGCCTTCATGTACAGCAGGCATTCCAGAAATTAAACACTTGGGACCGTATTCATAGACATTTTTAGCGCGGGCTTCCGGTGGATGATCAGCGTTTTTCGTATTCATAAACCAGTGTTAGCGATAGGATATGATTTGAATTCTGTACAAGTAACCAGTGGATAGCCGGGGCTAGCTTAGTACGCTCGTAGCGCGTGCTGCGAAATGTCTATCAACAGCATCCTGAATGTGCAGTTATGTGCGCGGATCGCCGGTCTGTGCAGACTGCATCATTCAAGCGTTGCTCTTACCAGTTCTTAGCTGGAGAGGTGTACAATAATCTATTCTGCGCTTCTAGAGTTGGATTAAACAGGCATTTGGACATTATAAACACACTTAGCAGAAGGAAAAAAAACGCAGTTTTCAATATCTCGATTTGACATTTGCAATACAAGAAACTTCAGGCTTATTCAGTTATTCTTCACAAAGTAGTGGTTTGTAAAGCATTATTTATTAATATGATTTTTATATAGGAGTAGTAGTAGTAGTAGTAGTAGTAGTAGTAGTAGTAGTAGTAGTAGTAGTAGTAGTATTAGAAGAAAAAAATATTGCAGTAATTTCGAAATAACAAAAAGTAAAAAAAGGGAACACAGTATTTAATTTTACGTAATAAGTACTAATTATTTTAAAGTAATAGATTCTACTCTTTCATTTTTCGTCAAACATTACTATTTATTGGGGCCATTGGTACACAAATGTTGAAAAAAATATTATACTCCCAATTAATTACATGCAGTAGGACATTGTGAGGTTTTTACACTGAAAGCATTTCCTAGCTGTATGTCAATATAAATTAACATTAATATTAATAAATAATATAAATTAAGCTTAGAATTTAAATTCACATATGGTTTATTTCGAAAACTTTGAGAGCAAGTATCGACAAGTTAGGAGCGTTACTGAAAGAAATGAAAAATGTAATTCACAAGCTGTGAAGCGACGATATTCTCTCTATGTCAGGTTTGAAGATTTATTAATGTAAGTATATCAACATAATATATTGACATCGGATGGAAAATTTGCCATTACCGTATATATTTTTCCACTTTGCAAATAGTTGCTTTCTTCGCTCCTTACAACCTAAAGAGCCTCACATGTATTCCTCACTATATTCTCATCACTTAATCAGCTTATGAAATGGAAGTCGTAAGTCGTCTAACCTTCAATATCCATGTTAGTAGAGACTGCAAAACAACGCCATTGTCAAGTTTGTTTTGCCGTGTGAATACTGATTAAGAATTAAGCGCTAGCGAATATCATATTTTGAGAACTTTACTAATCTGATCTAAACTGTCACAAACTATTACCTCGACATGGGCTGAAGAAAGCCTTTCATTTTTAATTAATTATTGTTGGCCGAGGAAAACATTATAACATTTATGTTATATGGTTCGTAATTTCTCTTCTTCGTTATCTGTGAACTCCTCACTTAATTTATCATAACTCATTCACAGACACAGCCAAATAAGCACCCGTACTGAAACTGTGTTACTTAAACAAATGGTGATATTGTGTTGCAGGTACCGTCGCGCTCCCCTCTAAGGCGATTCACTCCTCCAGAGAGGGGAATAGAAAGTGCACATCGCATAGGGACAGCTGCACAATGAGCAGCGCTTTGGCATGCCCGATGTACAAAAAAAGATAAAGTGGCCGCACTCGTGAACAGCGAATATTTTCAAAGTCCACTTCGGGTCGCGGCGATGTTACACGATGCATGTACTTGTACAAGCAGTTCCGGAACAATGAAAGTGTTCCATATCTGCGCCTCGTAGACCAGCGGTAGAGTGCTTGTTTAATGATTGAAAGGTTGTGGGTTCGGGCCTTTTAAAGTTTTCATTTTATTTTTTAATCGTACTTTAGCGATGTAAATGATATTCAAATTATCATTTATATCCAGTTATCGTTCTTTATGGATATCACGTTATTTATATTTTGTTATCGTTCTTTAGAGATATGAATAAAATTCTGTTATCGTTTTATAACGATATGAATAATAATAATTATTATTATTATTGTATCTCCAATGGGGGTTAGTCCTATTTTACATATGTATGTTAGGGCTATAGTTTTATACACAAAAAAGATAAGCATAAAGAGAAATGGAAAAGAAAATTAAATTATCTTACGCGATGTAAACAAAACATAAACAATCCGTAAATTAGGCATTGCGATTGCAAAACAAATATCAGTTATCAATTTGAAACATACAAAAACATTAACAACACACATACGTAACACATCTATAACACAAATATGCAGCTTTCCGTACCATACATCATAAATTAATACTCAATAGTCACACAAACACAAACTATAATTACGACATTGCGACGACATCAAGCATCCCATAACTGACTCACATACATAACAAATCTAGCATCCGTTGCAACACATACACTTCAACATAGTAACCACATTTTTAAAAGTTACAAATTTGGCTCCAAGGAGAATAAATAGGACATTGTTAATAATTACTATTCTTCTACAATTTCTTAAATACATCTGTAATAAATCTGTGAAATTCAGTTATGAATAATATTCACGTTTTTTATATTGTTATCGTTATTTAGCGATATAAATAATATAATATCATTTATATTCTGTTTTCCTTCATTAGCATTATTAAAATTAATAATCAAGTTATTTATATTGTTATTGTTCTTTCGCAATATAAATATTCTGTATTTTATGTAAGTAATTATTATAATACAAATAACCATTTTTCTTTGTAAAATAGGTTATTTTATTTAGATAATTAAATATGTATGATATAATATCTTATAATAATTAATTAAAGAAACCGATATTTATAATTTATATTCTGTTATCGTTCTTTAGTGCTACTGTATAAATAATATTCAGGTTATTTATACTGTAATCGTTCTTTAGCGATATAGATAACATAAATTTAATATTAAGTTTGGAAAAATCCAGTTGCATAATACTGGTATTAGTTTTTCTTTTTGTATTATTACATTATACTATCTTGAACCACAATAAAATGAAAAAGAGTAACGAGGAATTGAACCTGAGACGTTGACATCTAAATTCCGACGTTCGTCCGCTGAGCTACGAGGGCAAAAGTGTGGAAACATTATCGGAAAAATTGGCCCAATCACACTCTAAGATTTTCTGATGATTCCTAGAAGCTAGTCCAGGATGCTGGGGGCAAAGGCTAATTGAGATTTCCCGGTCTCTGATGGGGTCAAACATCCTGATAGAATTAATATTTAACCCTTGCCGTGACTTTCGGTGAAGTCCGGAGGGCCCAATTAGTCAAATCCACTCTGCTCATCTCCACGCTTGGGCCCCCTGGAATTTAATAAGATGCGAAAGAGATAGTGGTGTGCGGAAAGCAACGGGATGTTACCGCATTTAGGCCTATCCTTCCCAAGAAAAACTGCAAACATGAACAAAGGAAGCTTTTAATAGAAGCAGAAGGATCTTCTGCGGACCTCTGGAAAAAGAAGTAAGGAAGAGACTAGTGAAGTGCTTTGTGTGGAGTCTGGCATTGTATGGGGAAGGAACATGGACATTACGACGAAATGAAGAGAAACGAATTGAAGCATTTGAAATGTGGATGTGGAGAAGAACGGTGCGTGTGAAGTGGACAGACAGAATAAGAAATAAAATTGTGTTTTAAAAAGTGAGTGAAGAAAGAATGATGCTGAAACTGATTAGAAAGAGAAAAACGAATTGGTTGGGTCTCTGGTGGATAAGAAAAATAGACATTAGGATATGTGGATCATATGCGGAGACTAAGAGGAAGGCAGAAAATAGGAAAGATTGGAGATTGCTGGGTTTGCAATGAAAGACCTGCCCATGGACAGAACACTTATGTATGTATGTTCAGAATGCCTGGAATATCGTGTCTAAAAACAGTCGCTATTTGCAAAGACTAGTCCATTCCATGCCCACTCGACTGCAAGATGATCGAGATAAGAGGAAGATCGACTAAATATTGAATTGTGACTTTTTGTTTTGTTTTTTGAACACTTAATTGTTTGAATGTTTTAAGGCCGACGCCAGTAAATTTGTTTTGTTTATGCCACGAAAGATATTTTATTGAGAATAAAATCTTTTTTCTTTCCATTTGCAGCCACAATATCATAATGATAAAGTCATGGCATAATATATTAATGAACCTGATGTTAATTACTAAAATAATCGTAAAAGAGAAAGGAGCCATTATGTATAGTTTGTCTCTCTCAAAAACAGAACAAAAAAGAACATAAAAAGCACGAGGTTGTAGTCGAACGCAGGACCTCATGAATAAGAGGCCTGAACGCTACTATTACGCTATCGAATAACACACAGAATACTTCAATTATAACTGTATATATCAGGCAACGTGGTCCAACAACATGTAACGTCGCCTGTCTCCGAATTGTAGCGAAGATACCCGAAGGGAACTTTGTTTCAGGAGAGCGGCCACTTTTTCTTTTGACAGATGTACAGTATTAGACCCCAGTGGATCTGTTACGGTCTCATACCAGCGTTTTTTAGGTCGTCATAATTTCAATCCAAGTTTTCGTCTAGATAATTTTATTTGGAGAGTTGAATGTAATTGAAAAATTTCTGTGGACAAGTTACAATTATGATACACGGTACTCCATTGGTAGGCTGCTACCTAATATCTTCTGGACAGGACTCCTTGTATTAAAATATATAAAAATTTAATTTGTTACTTATTCCTCTACGATTGCTCAGTAAAGTGTTTTCGTACAACAAAAATCTATTATAGTATATGTTTATACAGAAGAAATCACTTCGCCATGACTTTTACACCGGTTAGATTAACAGGCCAATAACATTTACGTTTTGCAGGAAGTAGGAAGAAAAACCAAACGCAACAGCTAAATGTCATTGGCCTGCTAATCCGACCGGCTTAAAATTTTAGATGGCACGGTTCCTTCTGAAGGAAAAACATGTTACAGTTCTATTTGTGCTCCTGAGGATTAAATATTATGTCGCAATGTTTGTTTTGACTTCTATCATACAATTGCCTTGTTCCACAGAAACCAGTTCGCCATCCTTAAATTTATAATCACAGGACGTAAACTATGGTGACGTAAACTAAAACAACACAGCTTTCTTTGTATCACACTACGTAAGAAATTTATAAAGATCCTCTATTCCCACATACAAGAAATGGGTGTTATTCAATTCCAAAGTCAAATTCAGGTAACTGTTTTCTCAATCTAGTCATCGGCCGCCCTATATTCCGTCTTTACGGTTATGTGTAATAAAATGCTTACAGAGGCAGACGATTAGACAATTTCAGGACATCCACTCCACATGACGGCACAATTTTCTCTTACAATTTATAGTTACCTCCACAATATTCTTATTGCCACATTTATATTACTGCTTTTATCTCTTAAAGTCACTATAAACAGAGACCTTAGAAACTTAATTTCAGAAAATTCTCTTCAGTTCTCTCACCACACAGATCTCACTCCCATAGACCAGAATTTGTTGATAAAATATGTAAAAAATTTAAACTAAATGTGCACTTTGTTTAAACCAGTGTATTTACTGTAAGCGTTGTTAAAGAATTGAAATATTCCATTGTACTACAGTATGATGATGATTAATAAATTAACACTTATTAACTACGAATGGGTTTTCGCCCAGTAGAACCAGCATATAACGAAGAGATAATTAAATTAAATAAATAAACAAGAAAGTTAAATAAATGTAGGAATAAAAATAGGCTATTTATCTAAATACTTATCAGTACATACCTAAGTACATATAGGCCTATGTAGGGACTTAAATACTTAACAATTCTAAATAGAACGATTGCTCTTGTGGCCCATATTTAAAGGAACAATCCCTGAGTTTTTCTGATGTGATTCAGATAGATCACGAAAAATATCGGTCATGATTGCGAGTCTCAGGAGACCGAACTCCAGAGCTTTTGATTTCAAGGCAGTCTGTCTCCACGGCTAATACGCACGGTATATTTTAGTACATATATATATATATATATATATATATATATATATGATTTACAACATTAGCCTTCCATACACACACGTGCTGCTGCTCCTACAGATGATAATCTTCGCCACACTCATTTTACTCTCACCTCTCTCACTGCACTGACACCTTTCACTGTCACTTCAAAAACTTTTCATGATAATAATACCTGTAGGCCTGTAATAATAATAATAATAATAATAATAATAATAATAATAATAATAATAATAATATTATTATTATTATTATTATTATTACTGTTGTGACTTTTAATTCAACACAATAATGTTACTTTTATTTACAACAAGAATGACTTTCTATAACTGAATTTAAACACTCCCGTCAACAATGGGTATTTCACTTCACACAGCAACACAGTATTCGTTATTGCACTCCACGGACGACAATGACAATTCACTTGGATTATTGAGAACAGTGTACTCCTAATCTCAACTAATGTTCACAAAGCACTATTTACAAAACAAAACTGTCAGTTCTCAGTACACAGTTCGTTTGCCTTGGCTAGTTCTTCTAGCTCATTCACTCAAGTTCACAGAAAATCGAACCCAAGACTTCCAGAGACAGTCCACTGAACTTCGAACTCAAGACTTCTAACTGCGTTGCTTCCGCCTGGACGCTCACTGCTGCTTCACAAACTCAAGTCGTTCCCCAGTCTCGAAGGCTGGCTTCCTCGCTCACAGCTGCTTCACAAAACTGACTGGCTTGCTGTCCAAACTAAAACAGGCTGTGCGACTCACTCGCGCCTTCTATTTATTACCAAACCATAGTTCTAGAATGTACTGCATCGAGTGTCTTCCACCTGTTTCTCGCGGCTTCTGTTTCTGGACGATTCTCGATCTCCCCACCACATGGATTCCAGGCGTTCCCCTTACGTCCGTCGCAGTCGCTTTTCTCCCCCTCTCCCTTCGCCACGGGCCGCGCCACAGTGCTGGCCTTCCTCTCTCCCCGCGCACAGCTGCCAGCATCACACAGCTTTCTCTCATCTCTCCCCGCGCCTGCCTTCGCGCGCGCCATCCCTTCTGCCGAACGCGTGTTCGACTACCGAGGCAGCGAGAACTTTCCAGTGCGGTTGCCACACTATCATCATTATAATTATTATTGTTATTCTTATTGGACTATAGTTCTAATTAGAATTTGAAATGCAGTTTGATTTTATGATCATTATTTCCTAAATATTACTTAACAATGACAAACCTCCTCTCCTAACAGCAGATAAAACAGCAAATTATCTGCACTGTCACTATAGTTCTGTTAATCGGGTGCTCCTCTGTTTCAGGCTGACGCGGCAGCATGGCTCTCGCACCGCTCGGGCTGCTGCTCCTGGTCGCGGCCGGCCTGGCGACTCCGCCTACGTGTCGCGTCTCCGAGTTCTTCTGCGACACCGGCCAGTGCGTCGCTCTCGACCGCTTCTGCGACGGCGAGGACGACTGCGGCGACAAGTCCGACGAGCCCCGATACTGCTCACGTGAGTAACGCAATTGTCTTATACACTTTGTTTCTTTCTGAGATCATGTTAATCGACCTTGACTTCTATTAGAATGGATGAGGAAGAAGTTAAAGCTAGGTGCAAACAGAGTAGCTCTATCTTAACGTACGCTCCTGTCTCTCAGGTCGTGTGAGTCGACTTAACTTGGCTACTCTCACAAAGAGAGTAGTAGATGAAGAAAACTGAGTTAGGCTTAAACTGAGTAGAACTATGATCTTGGAAGCATTTGCTTCTGTTATCATGTAAGTCGATATACCATTTGTCATAATAAGAGCAGATTATGGAGAAAAAGTTAGTTGCTAACAGAGTAACAGTATAATTTTGTAAATCCTTGCACTGAGGTTGTATGACTCGATATACCGTAACTCTTCTCACAATAAGAGCGGATTAGAGAGACGTTTGAGCTAGATAGTAACAGAGTTACATTATCACCTTGTGAATCCTTGTGAGGATATAACATGACTCTTCTCACAAAAATATTGTAGTAGAAGAAGTTTGAGCTAGTTCAAACTAAGTAAGCCTTTGCTTCTGAGATCGTGTAAGTCGACATACCGTGACTCTTCTTACAATAAGAGCGAATTAGAGAGACGTTTGAGATAGGTGCTAACAGATTTACGCTGTCACCTTGTGAATTCTAGTAAGGAGGTCGTATGACTCAATATAACATGACTCTTCTCACAAAAAATGTATTAGGGAGAGATTTGAGCTAAGTTCAAACTGAATAGAGCTGTCATCTTGTAAGTATCTGCTTCTGAGATCGTGTAAGTCGACATACCGAGACTCTTCTCATAAAGAGAGTGAGTGAGGAAGAAGTGAAGCTTAGTGAAAATAAAATAGAAGTGGGAGTATCCTTCAGAAGATTTATAATATAGACTTTTTATATTACTTTTATTGAAAAGGATATCATAACGTTTCGAAGATTGATTCTATATTCGTCTGCAGGTGAACAAAAATTGGGGCGAGAAGGACATCCTACTCGTTAGGGTTGTTAAAAACAGCTAAATACTGATTGACTAGTCAGCGGTACTCAGAAGAGTGAGGGATTATACAGAGTGAAAAGAATTAAGCCGACAAACTACGGGAGGTTGTATGGGTTACCAAAAGGAACAGTTTTCGTGAGGACACCAGGTCTTAATGTAACACAAATTATTGCCATACTTTATTGGTTGAGTCTCTTATAAAACTTTTACACACCAAAATCACTGTAAAAGATGTTCAAAAATACCTCCATTGACCTGTACACAAAGGTTACATCAGAGGAACATAAATTATGTAACGCGGTGAGAGACTTAACGATTATCGTTTATTTCCCCTGATGCAGAAAATATCCGGGCCATCGGATCATTTTCTGATTCAACTCGGGTTGCGTAAACAAGATTACGCATCTGCCCCCACACAAAAAAAACCACGGAGGTCAAATCAGGAGATCGAGGAGGCCAAGATACAGGACCACCTCCGCCAATCCACTTCCGTGGAAATTGTTCAAGTAGTCACGCACACGATGTGAATTTGTAGACTAGTCATGAACTGAAGAACGCATACCTATGTCCTCTGCCGGTTTAATAAAGTACTGCACTGGGTCAAAATGTACAACAAAATGTGAATTTGTAGGGTATTTATGAACTTAAGAACGCATACGTCCTCTGCCGGTTTAATAAAACACTGCACTGGTCAAGACGCAAAACAAAATGTGAATTTGTAGAGTAGTCAAGAACTGAAAAACGTATACGTCCTCTGCCGGTTAAATAAAGCCTCTGAAGAAAATATATTAGAGAAACCCGTTTGCTTTGGTGTCCCATACAACCTCCCGGAGTTTGCCGGTTTAATTACTTTTCACTCTGTATAGGCAAAGAAATGAAGACGATATGATGGTTCCAGAGAAAAATATAAGAATAAAAGAAAAATAGAAGGAAATGCAGAAAATGGATATGGATTAGGGAAAGAGTGTATAAGTGCAATTAGGCACCAACATATCTTACCAATTAAAATAAGAATTATAGTGGTAATTAGTTAAAAATATGTGTAGCAAATCTATTAGGACGGGTGCTGCCATTTAACAGTTTTTACCTGAAGCCGAAGATAGAGCCAGACTCCGAAAAGTAGTCATTTCTTTTTTTATTATCGGCAGTGAGGAAGTCCAAGCTGTCTTCTGAAGAACCCTCCAATTTGCTTTCTCCCAATTTACAGGATGATCCGTTTGGGTGTGAATAAAATAAAAACACCGTAAAACATTTACTACTGAACTTTATTTGTTGAAACTTTGTACATACAACACTGAAAGATGGGAGATTCCTCAGAGCTCAACATGACCCCATTACGCATCGTGCACAACTCATAACGGTGATGCAATTCAGCTTATGTCCGTTGTAACATAACAAGGGCGATTTGTTGAAAAGCTTGAGTAATTTTTACTCTCAGATCATCAATGTTCCTGAGTTTCTGTGAATAGACAATGCCTTTAATAAAACCCTACACGAAGAAGTCAGGAGGGGTTAGATCTGGGGAGTTTGGGGACGAAGCCAAGAGATAGCTGCTTCTCGTACTGGGTTTCGCCTGCGACATCCTGCATTTTTTTTAACACAGAACTGTTCCTACAAATGTTCGATACCACAACATTATGGAATCGTATTTAGGTACATTACGCATACCGTACTCACGTTGAAATTCCCTTTGAACTCTTTTAACACTCTCAAATTTAGCATACCAAAGAACACATTGTGTGCGCTGTTGATTTGTAGTAGCAAATCATCCACGATTTTCATTTGTATTTTCAGATTATGCATCTTTTAATCACAATATAACCAGAAATAAATTTTTCCTACTATCATAATAGTTGTATAATAATAAATTTAATATTATCAGTACCCAAAGGGATCAGACTGTAGATCAATATTCGAGTACTGTAGAGCTAATACCTTATGATTAATTTTTTCTGAAGTCTTGTGAGTTTACATATCGTGCCCCTTCAAATAAGATTTGAGCGAGAAAGAAGATGAAGGCAGGAGCATATTGAGTACCCCTATTATCTTGTATTTCATAACTCTGGGATTGTATGAATTAGCACTAAAAGAGTGGTGAAGAAGAAGTGGTGCTAAGTACAGCAAAATAGTCTTATATATCCGGTCTCCGTGATATGGAGTCAACATTTCACAATTTCTGTCACAAGAACAGTGAATGAAAGTGAAGTTTAAGTTAGTTGCAAACTGAGTTGCGTTATTGCCTTGTAAATATTGTCTCTGAAATCGTTCGAGTCGTATTATCATGACTTCTCTCTCAAAAACAGCAAATTAGGAAATCATTCGAGCTGGGTGTAATCTAAGTAGCGATATGTTTTCTATGTCCTGTTTCAGCTAATATACCTAAATGTTACCACAAAGAAAGTGGATTAAGAAGTTGAATTTAGACGTAATCTGTTTAGCTAATATGATCTTGTCAGTTCCATTTTTGTGAAAGCGTGATTGGAAATTCTGAAACTTCTTCTACAAAGGGAGTAAAAAACAAAAGAATTTAAACTATATGTGAGCTAAATAGCGTCTTAACCTTGTAGACTCTCTACTTGTGATCATGTAAACGGAAAGTCTGTGAATTCCTCCAAAGGGGAGAGTAGTTGAGATAGAAGTTTAATCTTAATAGCATAATGACTGTAACCCCTTCTCTATGGTCGTGTTAATCGTAATCCCCTGCTCCTTCAGAATGTGGAATTAGTAACGGAAAAAGTTCGGTTTCTAGTGAAAAAGACCTTAAAGTTACTGAAATGTGTGAAGAAATAAACATCGGAGTAACATCTCCTTGTGAAGAGGAAATAACTTATATAGCCTAGTAGTGCTTGAAGTGAAAAGGAAACAAATCTTGTTCACTCGCTAAGACTTACATATTGCGTAACTTGGCTGAAATTTACAAGAGATCTATAGGATTGTACCTTGGTACAGTTCGTTATACATATAGCCTGTACTGGGTGTTCATTTCAAAGTGTGTTATGACGTCACTGTTGTGAGTCAGCGATTTGAAGCGAGTTTCAGCTTTTATGTCAGAGAAGTTGCCTATTAATGAAGGCGTTCAATCTGAACTTGAGAACGTGTAAGGTATAACTTGAACGTCGTAGTAACAGATGGCGGTCTGTACCGTCTGTGTGCAGAGTCCGTGGATATACAGAGTAGCGTAATCACCGAGTCGGCCGCCATTGTTAGTCCTTTTCAACACGCTAGGGATAGGAATATTTGAAGTAAAACTCAGATATTTTTAATTTGAAGGGCAAAAACGTCTAAAGGATCTTCTCACATTATAGAACATTATTATCAGTCAACATACTAATGTATAAAAACTTCATTTAATAATTATTATACCATAAATACGCATTTAAATGTTCACTATACTCCTTCATAAACATCACAGTTATAGGTATTACAGCAACAAGAACTTAATAAATTACAAGTAACAAATGAAAACAACAATTTTGCAAATAAAATAACAATAGATCTAAACATTTCCAACTGCATTCCTCGTGCAAACTCTCCGGCTTCCGCATATAAGGGCACACTGTACTGAAATTTCTCGAAGTTTATTAGTTTTAAGAGTTCACAACAGTGAAACCAATAACTACCATACTTACGAAGCTAGATTCACCAAATTTTGATCACTGGTATATCTGCTTATTAGTGATAAGTGTACAAAATTGCATCCGCCTATGATACGTGGTTCGCAATTTATTAATTATTTTATTAAAATATTGAACCGCTTTATATAAAAAGTCGCTTGCACTACAATTGACATTATTCTTAAGTGATTTTCACTTATATGGCTCCTTACATACATGGAATTAAAGCTTACTATAATGTTTTGCTGTAAAATTAATAAGTACATTGCTAGAATTTTTTATTAAATAAAAAAATTAAGTCATAAAAATTTCTAGTAATTTACCCTTTCGCTGTACAGAAAATTCCAATAGTAATGTTTGTTCCAATGTATATAAAGAATCTTATAAGTGAATATCAATTAAAAATAATGCAAATAGTGACGCAAGAGTCTTTTTGTATAAAACAATACAATATTATTCTATTAAGTTATTAATAAAATGCAAACCACTTATTATAGAGAGACAAAATTTTCTACATGTGTTATTATTAACCAGATATACTAGTGATAAACATTTTGTGAATTTAGCTTTAAAAATATGTAAGTTAGTAATTTCAGTATAATGTCCCCAAGGATACACTGACGTGAGGTTTTGTCATTTTGGTCAAAATTTGTTTTTACCTTTAAAAATTCATTTTTGGTCTAAAGATGCCCTCGGCCAATTTTCATGATCATACGACCAGTCTATCAGCTATTTAGGGTCACATTTTTAAAAGGCTGCGGGCTCTGACTGTTAATTTAAATGCTCCGTCCACGCTCTCCATTATGAATTCTGCTACCATTTTGCAAATTACGCTCTATTTTATACATTATTTATAATATTAGATTTCCGATTGAGCAAGTGTAACTTCTCGAAATAGTTCTTCATGGAATCCAACAGGTGTTAGGCCTACTTCAGAGGCTGCTTTCCTTTAAAAAAATGTTTATTGGGTTATTTTACGACGCTGTATCAACATCTAGGTTATTTAGCGTCTGAATGATATGAAGGTGATAATGCCGGTGAAATGAGTCCGTGGTCCAGCACCGAAAGTTACCCAGCATTTGCTCGTATTGGGTTGAGGGAAAACCCCGGAAGAAACCTCAACCAGGTAACTTGCCCCGACCGGGATTCGAACCCGGGCCACCTGGTTTCGCAGCCAGACGCGCTGGCCGTTACCCCACAGGTGTGGACTCCTTTAAAAAACATTCAGTTACAAAGGAGAGCACAACTCTTGTCTAAAGGAAAATTCCGCTTGTTGCTAGGTGCCATAACGTGTTTTCCATGCTTGGTTTTTGTTTGTGATACAAGAAATATATGCAAGTTTCTAACAGTTTTATTGTTAGTGTTATAATAGTATCTACAGTATATAGTAATTTGTAAGTAATATTTATCTATTATAGTGTTTTCATAAGTTTACATAGTTTTTTAGTTACCGTTATTTATTAGTGTAGGTTAGGTGTGCACAGCGTGGTAGTGTATATAAGGGTAAGTTCTGTACATAATAAGCTAGGTCTATAAGTTTCAAAATGCCTAGAAAATAAAAAAGACAGAGACCTGGTTCATTATTATCGTCCAAAACTTTGAAGTGAATTTTCTCCACTTTAATTTACTGTAAATTTTGCATTGCTAAAATTCTACTCTTTCTACAGATTTTGTACTACGTGCATGATTTTTTGTAGAGTTTTTTTCTTAATTTATTTATTTTATGTCGTTTTAACTTAGGAAGTCATTTCGCGAAAATACATAAACAATTCTTACAGTTTACATAGAGTTTACTGTATTGGAATAATGATTAGAGGGTTTTGAATATATTCTTAACAAAACTTACTATCAGGATTATACCTAACAGTCATATTTTTTGTTGTTGTCGTTTAGTCAAATGTTCGAAGACATGTTTGAATCTCATAAGTACCACCAACACTCATGAGACAACTAGGCCAGGAGATAATGGGGTAGGGTGGCCAGTTCCTTTCTCCCTCCAATGCATATTTCGCCGCTTAGCTACATATTCCACTAATCAGACTTCAGATGCATACAAACAATTGTTCTTCTTCGGACATATATCGTCAAGTGAGATGTAGTGCCTGATAATATATATGCATATCAGCCAGAATGTTAATAAAAAGGTATTTTAATACCTATTTTTTTACGCTCGAGTTGAATTTTTTTCTGTTTTTACACTTTTAGTGCATTAAATATTTTTAATTATTTTTTTTAGTAAAATAAAAGGAAAATTGTATACTAAGTTTTGTTTCTGAAGGTCTGACAAGTATGTAGACAAAAATTCTGGCCATAATAGTAGCAATTTTTGAAAACCTAAATTTACACAATTTAAAATTACAAATTAAAAGTATAAAATTTCAGAGATCTACCTAGAATAGTTTAGAAAATTGAAATTTCACATCAGTCTAACCTTAATAGGGTTTCTAGTTTCTACAGTCTCTGCATTTTCCAATCGAGCCAAACAATACGATCTTGTCTCAAGAATGAATTCAGAACTTCACAAATATATTATGTCATTCTTGCAAATAGCAAATAGGATTAAATTCAGAAATGCTTGATTTGAAAGGGAGAACATGGTAAAAATTTGATACTGATCCTAATTGGTACGTGATTTTCATTTGTTTTATGTAGAAATATCATTGCTGAAACAATTTAAATTCTAGATTAGTTTTATAAAAATATTTTGGGGACCAATTTTTGAAAAAATAAATATCAAAATACAGTCATTCATTAATCTCACAATGCATGTTCGCTTAGGTAGCGGATCGTTCCTTTTTATATTTATAACCACTTCTTTCCTTTTTCCTTATTTCTTTCACCTTGTCACAGTGAAAATAAATGTGCGCTTTTTTTCAGTTTTCTGTGAACAGTTCTGAACACAGTAGCATTGCATTTTTTCGCACTTCAATTACATTATTTCCCTATACAACTGTATACTGCATAGCGCGCGCTGGACTAACAATGGTGGATTTGTCGGCATTTGCCGGCTCAAACGATTGCGGTACTCTGGATATCCACGGACTCTGTCTGTGTGCTACCATAACCTCTTTCGAACTGTGTTTTGCGCGGGCAAGTCGTAAGCAGGGTATTTGTTATCATCGGTTGCGTACGGCAACATTCCACAATACAAATCAAATGCTCCGTGTCCATGTTGACCGTCGGAGTTAATGTCAACAAATACGTAAGTAATCGTCTTAACCCTCTCCCCATATCCCGACTGTAAGAAAAAACTCATCTCAGAACATGTTTCGAAACAGTTCACATTCCTGCCACTACCGGCGTTACCGTACGTATCGGTAAGTACTCTTCTGAATGAACGTCGTACTCGCTAGGCAACTTCTCTGGAAGATAAGTAATACACCTCTGCGGAAGTGTAGGAAGATTGAATTCTCTAGGCTCATAGACTAGTCACGTGACGGCATACAGCGAGCAATGACACACTTTGAACTGAACACCCAGTAGATCTGTCGTAGTGACAGCAAGTTGGAATAGGTGAGAATCCCATCGTGCTATATTGTTCTTACAAAAAATAATATCTGTCATGTGCTACTGTTAGACAATATTTTAACTGTGTAAAAATGAAATGTATTTCGTGGAGGTGTAATTGTCAATATATGGTTTTGTATATGTGGATGACTAATTATTCTCCGGCAATCTAGTATTGCAACGTAGGTGGACAAGGAAGGTCCGTTGGACCCATATGTTATTTTAATATAAATATACATAAGGAAATCATGTTATAATGCATAATATTAAACTTGTTGAATAATATTGTTATAACCACAGTATTCATGACACACACATGCAAGCACACACATATAATGTTAGTGTTTTTTTCATTATGATAAATATACATGGTTAGTCTATGATTATTCTTTTTACATTTCCCGTAAAACATACACATATCTATATATGTATTATATTCTCTCATTTCTAGCACACATAAACGAGTTAATTTTGTTTCTCACTCCCAAACATTCTGTCTCACTCACTCACTCACTATAGCCACAGTGTAGTATATACAGTCACGAAGCTTGAGTTGTGAGGGTGCTAGGAACAATGGTCTGTGCCAGTACTATTTCGCATTGTCTATAATAAGGCGATACTAGCGATCCTAGTGGTTAGCAACTATCTATGGATGCATATTTACTACGTATTGAGCTTCGTAACTGTATATATATACTAGACTGTGCTGTAACACACATACTCTTCTCACACATATTCTCTCTCTCTATCTCTCTCACGCACACAAATACACACACTTTATCACGTACATTCTCTCCCTCACAAATACATTCTCTCTCAAAACACCTTCTTTTTCACACGTACTAACTATACTTTCTCACACACAGTCTCTCATACATACTCGTATACTCTCTCTCACACCCACTCTCTTTCATACATACTCTCAAATACTCTCTCACACACTATCTCTCTCACACTCCTCTCAAACACACACACACACTCACTCTCTCCCTCTCTAACACACTCTCATTCACTCTCTATCTCTCACACACAGCCACTCTCACATTTCCTCTCACTAACACACACACACACACTCTTTCTCTCTCTCTCTCATCCATTCACACACTCACTCTCGCTCTCATTATCTTTCACACATATTCTCTTACACACTCACTCTCTCCCACATTCACTCTTAGACACATTCTCACTGCCACACTCTCACATATTCACTCTCTCTCATTCTGTCTGTCTCTATATACTGTAGCTCTCTATACACACACACACACATTTTATGTTATAATTGTAACGTTGTTTAAAAATTGTCACTGTTGTTCAGGCTTCGAAATAATTTCCCAACATTTCACTGACGTCAGATTGTCACCTAATGGCTGGAAAGAGTGAAACCACGATACCAAGTGACATAATCCAATAAAAAATACTCTAGTCCAATGGACCCTGAATGCCGTATTAAGAGAAGTAAAGAAGTAATAGTTATCTATGACAAATTTTAAGTACTAAACTAATATCCTTCTCCCTTAGTTATAAACAATGTGAAAATTAACAGAGTCATGAAATTTAAACTTTGCAGAAATTATAGCTTTAATTGTATTCACAAAAATAGGATCACGAGGACCCGACGAACTCTGGTTGTCCGGATGATGGCTATTTTCAGTGTACAGTACATTGACACATAGGTATAATAATTTGCTTTCTCTGTGAAATATTTAAAAAAATATAGAGATTGGCAAAATTAAAGTGCAGAATTGAGAGTTAAGTGATTATGAAGGACCATTTTTAATATATTCTTCTTGTATCCTCTATATAATTACACTGGCAGCTTCTATTCTTAGGTTACAGGAAACTAAAAGTGCGACATGATTGTACTAACAAAAGTCGGTTCTATTTGTATTATGAATTGTAAGATAGTTGTCTGTAATAATCTTTTCAAACTTGGCATTATTATTCATTTGCGTAAACCTTGCTATCAAAATTTTCTAAAGTACTTGTCTACAAACACTGAAAATTCCCATCCTGAATATAAAAAAATGATAAAATTTTAATTCTTATACTAACATTTTATTATTATTCATATATTTCCTTTTCTATGATATACTATCACAGAATTGAAGAAGTCATCTAAACATCTTGTAACTTTTACCATAGGAAGTCAGATTTTAGTTTTTTAAATTATTCCATAAAAATGTCTGGTTTCATTTTCAGTATGTTTATCTAGGTAATTTATTTTTATTTTTGACAAAAATGTATCTGCCGAAGCTAATCATAGACTAAGTTATACATTCATGGATAAAGCGAGGATTAATAGACATATGATTTCTAGATTTATTTATTTGATGAATAATAAAACTTTTGCGACCAAGTAGAAGTATCACTCTTAATGAAGAGAAACTTGTTTATTTCTCGTAACGTTTAAACAATATAATAAGGCATTTGAATTGAATTTCTACCTTGCAGTATAACATTTTTGTGGACCTTTCACTCCATCTTGACCTACCAGTGAGTCGGGACACACAGATTGAGAAACGCGGGTGTATGTCTTTTTCTAGCTATACAGGATGTTTCATAATTCCTATTACAAACTTCTAAGGGTTGTAGAGGGGATCAGGTAGATAAAGTTTTGATTAGGAACCCATGTCTGGAAATGTATCGTTTCGATGCAAAATAAGTTTGAAGATCGATTCGATTTAAAATCTCTCGCTTCACGGTACGCAAACAAAACGGGCTGAGGGCGACTTCTGCAGTCCCCTGATATCGTGTTTCTATTTACAATCAGTTCTACAGAGCTTTACACAACTAACATTCTACACGCATTTATGGATTCACTAATAGGCCTACTTGCTACATGCCCTGTCCATCTCAAACATCTGGATTTAATATTTCTAATTATGTTTGGTGACGAATAAAATGGGTACAGTTCTGCGTTATGTAACAGCCCCCATTCCTTTGTAATTTCACACATCTTAGCCCCAGATATTTTTCTAAGTACCTTATCCTCGAACACTCTTAACCTCTGTTCCTCTCTCAAAGTGAGAGTCCAAGTTTCACAAACATGCAGCACAACCGGTAATGCACAACGCATGTATCACTAACGTTTTGTGCATCGCCTCACTCCATCACATACCATATTTGTCAGAATACAACAAACTTATTTTGCATTGAAACGATATATTTACGTACATGGGTTCTCAATCAAAATTTGATCTACTTGGTCCCTTCTACAACCCCTAGAAGTTTGTAATAGGAATTGTGAAACACTCTGTATTGCGGACGTCTTGAAAGTAGGTCTATATTGCTATGAGTTTCTTTTTTTTTTTTTTCAAGGCATTCTAAGTAATGCGTGTTCGCTTTCCAATGTTCAAAGGAATTTAGTTCTCTCCTTCTGGTTGATAAAATAATATCGGCGTATAGAAACTGTTTTCTAGTTTCTCTATTTCCAATAATTCTCCAAATACAGTGGCCACAAATTTTACTAAAACTTTCTCTTTGCATATTCTTTTCAAATATGTAAAGCATAAATGAGGACCCAGGTTTCTACTGCATACGAAACATTTTTTTTTATAAGTTTATTTATACATACACGCTTTAACATCTGTAGTCATATCGCGTGTTAGGATCTGTGGGTGTATCAGTAGGCCGTTGTTATTATTGTTGAGTTTCTGTTTTTGTTGTGTGGTGTAGACGGCTTGTGTTCATGTAACTGGTTTTAGATTTTTATTGATGTATATGATATTGGTGACGAAGGCGGTGAAGAATTATATAATGGTATGTAAATTTCCAATTCGGCATTTGCCTTTGTGACTGAGGGAAACCACGAAAAATCCCAGTCAGATTGGACGGCCGCGGGGTTTGAATCCGGAACCTCTCGAATACGACTCACAAACGTTACCGTCGCTCGGTGTAAGGAGACTTGTTGGTTACTAGTAGTAGGCATCAGTCATAATTACAATATAAATACATTAATAGACATTAAACAGTACTAAATACATTATACATAAATTACATGCGGTTAAAAAAATTAAATATATAAATTAAAATTTATAAACGAAGGTGTAGAGATATTGCAAGAATACAATAGGGGAAACTGCTCTCTATTTCTTTCCCATTAACAGTAATGTCGTCATTAGAAAATTTAAGAGAAATAAGAATGGGTTTTGTTTAACTTATATGAAGTTCCCCTAGCGCCAAAAAGAAGTCCTTGCACTTCCCATGTATTAATATTAATTTTGTATATCTGACTGAAGTGAGAAATACATGGATTCTAAATAGACTTCTCTTCATTGTTAGCGTTATTGGCTTGTTGATCATCTTTCTCAGAACTGACAGTGAGATCAAGAATGAGGCTTCTTTGATTCCGGCGATCGATGGCTATAATGTCTGCTCTTCTGGTTGACCCATTCTCAGCCAAGCAGTGCACTTCTTCGTAAACCTCCCACTTTGCCTTCAGAAGAGTGGTTGCGATGGATCTTCTCATTTTATGGTGGCGATTGTTCCTCAGTTAGTTCTTCTTTAGGACAATAACCCAAAACATGCCCAAGGGTTTCTACTTCGCTGCATCCTGGATGACGACAGTTTTTATCTTGGAAGGAACGACCTGGCACAGATCGTAATGCTGCGATGTTTGTGGACATCTTTGTGGCATTGGTCCACTCTGAGGATGATATCCCTCTTCTATGATTAATTCAAGAGTTGTTTTATTGGATCTTCAACATCATATTTTACAGTAGATATTGTTTGATCTCTTACTCTATATTTAAGGTGTTTCGAGGGCACATTTTCTTGCAGTTTTCTTTGCAAAACTTTTCGAACTAACACGACTTCTCTCCTCCACCGATTCTTTGTTCACTCAACTAATTTAGATTGCCGGTACTTCTTCAAATTAACTAAGTCATGCTGACAATCAATACAGGATTTTAATATCTGTATTTCTTCATTGTACAGAAACCACAACAAAATGATTTTCATTTTTATTAAGTATAATTTTAAGACTTTCTCGGTAATCAACATGGTACGAAGTTTTTTGGTATTTGTACCGTGTCATAGATGTAGAGATATACAATTTTTCTAAGTCCTGGAGTACAGCTCTTGTCTATTTTCTCTACCTTCCGTGGCGATGGAACTGATATGTAGCTCCGAAACGTTGGATGTCTCTACGTCTAAAATTCGGTGTAAATGCATATTTTCGCCTTGACATGTAAAAAATATACGATCAAATTATTTTCTGCGTACAAGACTAAGTTGTTATTCTTTATTTATCATACAGCAATTGTATTATCCATGATAAATATTTAGGGCTAGGGACTTTCTTGAGAGTTCAATAAAATTTATAGGCATTGGCTACCCTGGTAAACGGAAGTAACTTGATCTGCCTTTATTTATTTTTTCTTTGCAGTCTCGGTTACAAATTTAAAAAAGCGGACGAATCTCGGGAACCATATTTGAACTGTTTTCGTTTTAATTTAAAGTCGCTTCCGCCTTCGAGTATCTTTGTAAGGCTTGAGTGCTCCATATTCCAATGTAGGAAATAAGAGATGCAATCACTAACGTCGGTTTGTATGAAAATGAATGCACTGCATAAACGCTGCAGGAAATTATTTTTGTTTTATGAAATCGAGTATACGAGATTCGTATGTCACTTTCTATCGCAGCTTCCTCCGTTCTCATAAATTAAGTGCATTTCATCGGACACTATAAAAATTATTATGATCATGTCTTAGGAACTTGATCATTTAATTAACTATTTTCAAATAATTTAATTGGTAAAATATATTGCATTCTACTTAATAATTAGGAAATTTCATTACCAAACTTTTAAATAAGAATCGTCAATATCATAGCCATAACAACCAATATCTTCATGGAGAGTCCACGTAAAATAATGAAACTAAATTATAAGAATAAATTTAAAAAATGAGACTGTGTCGGGTGAAGTTTCTGGGTTGGTGCGTTCAGCCAAAGGTCCCGGGATCGATACCCGGCCCCGAAACAATTTTTCCCTTGAAATTATTCGAGTCTGCTTCACAGAGAGCTTTACCTGAAAACTAGATTTGCATACTCGTAAATATATGAACCATCTAAATAGTGAAAAAATCATCAATAGCTGTTTTTGTTTTTTCATAGAAGCAATGATAATACTGTTGTGAAAGATTTCTCAATAGCGATCATGAATCTGCTTGAAAGTTTAATAAACGAAAGAAGATTCATGAATTGCATAATAGAAATCTTAATATTGAAGTAGGCTATTACTCGTATTATGAGATCGGAAATAATTTAGACCTCTTTCAATAATGTAAAAGCTAACATAGGTCTACATAAAAGCCACCTGACAAGTCTCGGGGCAATGAGTAAGACTAGTGAAGTTAGGTTATGCTCGGGAGTGAATAAAAGTAATAACATTAATAACATTTTCATTGAAGGAGTGACAATGATATAATCGTAAGCCATAAGGACAAAATTTCATAGGAGAGTCTATTGAAAGTTTTGACTTCAATCCTATTATGTCCAGTATCATAATTTTGTCAGCATATATTTGTGTTATTTGTTGAATACATTTTATGATACTGTACTAGTAGCTTCCTCTTGTTTTTATTAAAGGTATGGCTATGGACTATTTCCTTCTCATCCCTCAGTATCATTCTCCTCAGACTATTTTACAATAGCATCATTGTCACTTTGCAAACATTGGCAGTTACAAATATTCTTGATTACATTAAATATATTTAATTTAATGATAATAATCAGTGCTTTTTCTTCTGGAAAAAAAGTTTACGGAACTCTATCATTCGATCACATTATACAACAAAAACGTAGGTTTAAAAATATTAGGCCTACATACCTTATATTACAATAAGTTCCAAACGGAGCTCATCGATTTTAAGTATAACGGAAATTTTGCGATTTCGAATTATAGGTTAGGATCAATAACGGAAGATGGCAGCACTAGATTGCATGAGTTACTTTTGCACCAACGATAAAAATGAGAAAATGTAAACTCTTGGACTCGGCAGTGGCGGCAATTTTAATTTTCAATTTCGCTTATCAAATATATCTCGTTGGAATTTGTAATGGCAAAAGGTTTACCAGAACGCGTTCCGGACCGTTCCGCCTAAAAAAAGCGCTGATAATAATAATGAAAATCGTCTTCGTCAGTAACATTGTAGAAAGCTGTTCCATTAGGCCTATAAGACATAATTGGGTCATTTGCAGAATTTGTATAACAAATGACGTCCATCAATTCTTACCCTTCCCATTATTGCATTTATAACGATAGAGTTATAAATTCCTAACAGTGAGTAGTTTCAATACTAATGTAGTAAACGTCACAAGAATTATTTCCTTCATGTGAAATATTTCACTAGAATAAACTAAAATTCTCATAGTAACAGCTAAAATGCTGTGTCCATACTAGTTAAGTTTTTAAAATGGAGCATGATTATGCCAGATAAAGTTTTCTTTAATAATGTAATTTAGAAAAAAATCAAAGAAACATTTGATATCAAAACTTATTCATTTATGTCTGAGTTTATATGTCCTTAAATATTATTGCATAATTACTCTAGCCCAGTAAGTCAGTCAGGTCTGTTACAACATTCTGTTCCTATGGATACACAGTTGAAAAAGAAATCCCACAGATGTCAGCACAAGCCAAGATGATGTACAAAGAGTCATTTTGATTGTACTGCTATGTTCACCCATTTTGATTTGGCGAGATTGTGTGTCATACTCTTGCTTTATGTTTTAGTCTAAGCATGCATTTTTACTCTGTCAGATCTGTTTGTGTTGTGTTTTCCACAAATAATAACATATAAAGTCAAGTTCAAGAGGACATAGTAATGCACGTGTGCAGTAGTTAAGTTGCTATTTTGAAGATTTTTAAGCGAAAAAATGTTAGGTTAGCTTATGCTTATGTTTGCTTTGTCATGTCTATTACTCCGTCATGGCTGTTACATCATTCAAAACAGTGCCGTAAAGCAAGGTGAGTGTACAGTGGCTGATTACTATGGCAGAGACATTGCACTATATTAATACATGCAGAATATGCACTAAATAGCACTTTAATTTTGACGTTCTCAATCGTCCATTTGTTATACAAATTTTGCAAAAGACCCAATTATGTTACCCTGTTTACTCTCTTATTGCTTTACCGACTCATTGCGAGGCAGAATTTTAAAGGCTTCCTGCCTAAAAGAAATGGTTATCAGAGTTATGGACTCCCTCCCGTCTGTCCTTCTGAACCAGAGCGACCTGAATCGCTATTCCCTGAAGTGGCTCTGTCTCGGAAGAGTTTCCACCGATCGGCTAGAGCGTCGGCTTTCCAAGTCGGAAAAGTCGAATTAAAATCTCGGAGAGTTCAAATGGACTTCCTTGGAGTAACTCTTATCTGGTTACCCTTCTCCCCTCTGTCATCACTTCACCGTCTTTTCATTCACTATCGTCTATAAAATGAAGTAGAAAAGAAAATTCGTACTACCACTGTGCGTGTCCCCGGGTTTTATGATCGACAGTAAGCGCAACAAATTACCCCTTTCTTAGAAGTTAATCATGCCTCTGGGACAATTTATCCGAGGGTGACACACAAAGTTTTCGTCTGCAGCCTGTTCACGATTTGATTACTCAAAGAAGAAATGAGAGTTTATATTATTGTTTTATTTTATCTTACTTTACTTCCTGCGATCTGACAGACATGCCACTGTAAATGTAGCCTATGTCCTTGTACTGCACTCCTCTCGCTCCGACTAGTCAATAGCAACCTACTTAGTTCTACCACAGTCTAGTATATACAGTCGCGAAGCTCAATACGTAGTAAATATGCAAACATTAGATAGTTGCTCACCACTAGGATCGCTAATATCGCCTCATTACAGGCAATGCAAAATAGTACCGTCACAGTCTATTGTTTCTAGCACCCTCAAAACTCAAGCTTCGTGACTGTATATAGTAGACTGTGGTTCTACTGTATTCTCCACGCTCGAATGTACAAACTGCTATAAATATATCAACGGCGACATCAACTGAAAAAGGTCATAGATATTGTATATAAAAAATTCGTCCAATAGTTTACGAGAAGTGGATGTAGACAGGAGGACAGACAGAAAGACAGACAGAGTTTTACTCCATTTCCATAGATAGGGCCTAAAAGAAAGATTAGCTTTACTTTATAATGAATTTTTATGTCGCCATACTAAAGGCTGGTTGACAATAAACCGAGGACGGAAACGACAACGGGAACGAGAACGGAAATATTGTTAAAATAAATGTATTTAAATGTGAGCATTTACAATTAACTATTGTGAATGCACACATTTAAATAAATTTATGCTAACATTATTACCGTTCTCGATCTCGTTGTCGTTTCCGTTCTCGATTTATTGTGAACCAGTCCAAATAAATGGAAGTGTACAACATTATTGTCATTGTGGTGTACCTTTCTTTTTAATATTTCGTTATACGAAGTAGAAGAGAACATAATTGCGATGCAGCTAAATGTAGATTTCGATATTTTCGCATAAATACACATACAAAGCTAAAGTCCATCTGCACTGTGACCAGAGACTACAGGATGATTCGTTCGGGTAAGGATAAAATAAAAACACCGTAAAACATTTACTACTGAACTTTATTTGTTGAAATTTTGTGTATACAACACTGAAAGATTGGAGATTCCTCAGAGCTCAATATGACCCCCATTGAGCAGTTGCACAACTCATAACGGTGATGCAATTCAGCCCATG
Source organism: Periplaneta americana (assembly GCF_040183065.1). Classification (NCBI taxonomy): domain Eukaryota; kingdom Metazoa; phylum Arthropoda; class Insecta; order Blattodea; family Blattidae; genus Periplaneta; species Periplaneta americana. The sequence goes on from NC_091119.1 coordinate 91,389,200, forward strand.
TCCGTTGTAACATAAAAGGGGTGATTTGTTGAAAAGCTTGAGCAATTTTTACTTTCAGATGATCCTGGTTTTCTGTGAATAGATGTCTTTAACAAAACCATACACGAAGAAGTCAGGAGATCTGGGGAGTTTGGGGGCCAAGCCAAGAGATGGCTGCTTCTGTTACTGGGTTTCGTCTGCGACCGCTTGCATATTATTTTAACACAAAATCTGTTTCTACAAATGTTCGATACCAGAACATTATGGAATCGTATTTAGGTACATTACGCACACCATACTCACGTTGAAATTCCCTTTGAACTCTTTTAACACTCTCAAATTTAGCATACCAAAGAACACATTGTGCGCGCTATTGATTTGTAGCAGTCATTTTAATCATCTACGATTTTAATTTGTCCTTTCAGATAATGCATTGTTGATTGACATATACGGAAACTCGCATCTTTTAATCATAATATAACCAGCAAGAAATTTTTCCTACTATCATAATAGTTTTATAATAATAAATTAATATTATCCATACCCAAAGGGATCAGACTGCATTTTAATTTATTATCTTAGAAATGGGTACAGTACAGGTATCTTTTCATTGTTTTGCCTGGAAATTATTCACATCACATAATATTTTAGCAAAAGAATTGCTGGATTTTAGAAATATGAATCTCACAAAGGTGAGTTAGTACCAATTAAATACAAAAAAGTAGATATGCTTTGGTGCAAAAACTGCCAGAGGTAATTATAATACGATAATTCAATTAATAATTGTAACTATAATGCAGCCTATCAAAGATGTGTAATAAAAATAAATTCAGTCAGTTTTCTAGAGGTTGGTAAAAAAATAACACAGCAGTTATCTCGGAACTGTTGAAAAAATGAACCTACTGTTTCGACTTCGAGTTTCCCGCAGTACTGAGTTGCGTTAAGTCATGTTCCGACTCCGAGACAACAGAGAACAATAGGAACTCGTTCCGTTGAAACAATGATACTGTTCTCGTTGTTCTTTATGCCGTACTTCGGACTTCATTGGAACTTGGAACTAAGACTGGGTTATGCAGGGGAAAGCATGGATATTAAAATCCTTGAAGTGGCGTGTATTTTAATATAAACAATTGGAAGAGTGGCTATAACCTGTATGGTTACAGTAAGTACATAATGAACTATAGGCTAATTTTCATTCTTAATCAATTCCCGCTTTGTTTCACCTTCGCCAATTCGCATTCAATTGTGTTTCAGTTGCAATATTAGTCACTAGTTGCTGTATAATTTAGTAAAATAATAAGAGTGTGGCAAAGGGATAGGTACAGATTACATTATTAAAAAATAGGTAATATTAAATATTTTTTCTTTGAGCCTATGTCATGCACAAAAGTGAACATTTGTGCAAAGAAACACTCATTAGCGATTACTATGTAGGCCTATAATAACTACAGATTATTAATTATTGTGGAAGTTGTGCATAACACCTTTTTACATTACTAGTTTGCAACTCTTGTTTCGTGACTATTATTTGGAACATAGTATTTTTCCGGAACCGGAACTGTCGGAACTGTTCTTTCCTACTCTGCCCCGCTTGAGTTCACTCTCCATTTCTTGATTTCTGCATTTCTATTTTCATATCTCCTTTCTTGCTCTATCAAGGTTAAAACTCTAGGGACTTCATTGAACTTTTATGAAGAGGAATTAGAAATACATATTTTACCTGGAGAAATGTAAATCTGACAGTATCTTAACAGGTACTGTATCATTCGCCTTACTTTCTTTTGTCCAATAATATGAACTTTAACTTAACGTTATTCGCCCCGACTTTACGAACGTGAATCATAGATGTCGCTAGTATTTATACCGAGAAGCGTAGACCACTTAGTTTTCCAGGTACTATCCAGAGTGCACGTCAGGTTATGGCTCTACATTACACTCGTAATGATTGTTGATGATGATGATAATGATTATGATGATGATGGTGAAGAACTGTTGAGATGTCACAGGCAATCGAAGTACCAGGAGAAAACTCCTGTGTTACCTGGACCATGAACTTTCCCAACACAAGTTATAAGTTCAGTGTGGACCGACCGGGATTAGAATCCAGGCCCCCTTGGCTTAATAGCCTAGTACTCTAGCAATGAGCAACTGTGGCTGTTCCTGAACTGAATATAAATAATTCATGGTAGCTTGTGCGCAGCCGTGTTCCTGGCCGGTTCGCATTCATTGTACGAAATTTATGTTTCAGATTAACTTCCATGTGCAATAGTGAAATAATACCATACTCATTAAGATCAATAATTAACACCCTGCTGAACCAACCCTGCCAGAGAGTCACATGTCGAGATGTTTCTATTATTTAAGTGCCTGCTAATGCTTTCCCACGTGTCTGCCTCCTGTAATATTCATACAGTGGACATAAACACAAAACTAGCGCTGCTACGAACAAAGACAATCAAATGATGGATGACACTTCTAACGATTCGATTTAATACGTCAAAGTAAATTATTCATATCTGTATAGTTATCTTTGTAGCTCAGTAGACAAAGATGACTACCGCAGACCAAGTTCAAATCCCGGCGTTTGTAAAGTTGTATTTCAGGTGGACACAGTCGAGATTGTGACGGTCTTCTCAGGATTCTCTCGTTTTTCTTCTCCTAATTCCACCAACATTCTCCACAATTTTTATTTCATTATCGTCTCGCTTCACTTCACATCAGTTTATTTATCGGCGTCCTATGAGCTTAAAAATTTGGCTAAGTTTAACGTCCGAATATTTAATACACTAACGCTTGCTTTACTTACAAATGGCCTTTAAGGGAACCGAAGGTTTATTGCCACTCTCACATTAAGCCCGCCATCGGTCCCTATCCTGAGCAAGATTAATCCAATCTCTGGGGTACAATTTTAACGCACCTCCCTCAAATCCAGTTTTATAATATTATCCTCCCATCTACGTCTCTGCCTCCCCGAAGGTCTTTTTCCCTCCTGTCTTCCAACTAACACTCTATATGCATTTCTGGATTCGCCCGTACATACTACATGCCCTGCCCATCTCAAACGTCTGTATTTAATGTTCGTAATTATGTCAGGTGAAGAATACAATGCGTGCAGTTCTGCATTGTGTAATTTTCTCCATTCTCCTGTAACTTCATCCCTCTTAGCCCGAAATATTTTCCTAAGTACTTTATTCTCGAACACCCTGAACCTCTGTTACTATCTCAAAATGAGTATCCAAGTTTCAGAAACATACACAGCAATCGGTAATATAACATGCTTATAAATTCTAACTTTCAGTTTAATATTATAATATCGTTGATGTATAGTTTTATATTTTATTTTTGGTTTTTGTAATAAATTTAAGTGGTACAGTAATGAACTTTTTTTTCAGTATATATTCCAGGTAAAATAGTACCGAAATATCACATCCTTAGGTGACTGACTACGTCGTGAAATTGATGAATAATGGATGATAAAAAACAATGATAAGTATGTCAGCACTTCACGGAAACAGACCGACGAATGCATTATCATCTTCTTTCGTTAAAATACGAAAACTTCTATGTTTGTGTTTACGTGAGTCAGAACAATCGTCCACCGCAGTAGATGTTCCTCACGGTTTGTCCAAACTTTGATAGATGGCAGTGGTGGTGGGTTATAGAAGACTCTGAGATCTACAGAGGAAGTGGTCCCTATTGCAAGTTGTTTCACTTATACTACTCACGTAGATTTGTGAGTTATAGCAGACCATCACCTGAGGTATGGTATTCGGTCATGTTGGCCGGTCAGGGATGCGTGGTGTGACGGATGGTGGAGCCACCTCAGCCGAACAGAACTATCTGCATGAAATTTATTGCGTATCTGGTGTACAAAATGCCTACTTATGCTGCTCTTCTTAGGAATAGCCCCGTTCCGCTCAGTAATTACTTTTACCAATACTCAATATTGTTAACAAATAAGTATTATGTGGTTCGTGTATAAATGTTTCTTTCCTTCTGATCAGCCGTCACAAATTGTCTGCAAGAACCAACGGACAGCGGCTTGGCCCAGCACGTGAAGCCATTCTTAATCCTTGTTGACTATTGTAGAAACAGGGTGATATACGTAATGTTTCCGACTCCGCTGCCATGTTTATAAGTGTGCGTGTTCGGAGAACATTGAGAAAATCAAATTTCATGTCTGCATGCATGCCGCAGACAAGGCCATGCAGCTCGAGTCAACATTCTCAATAACAAAAAAGAAACGTCTGGCTGTACTTAAGCTGTGAATAACTTCATTCTGTATACAGATATCAGTGGGAAAGCCAATTAGTTTCCTTTGTTGTTACAACCATGCAGGTGCCTATTACTGAACTATTCTTGAAAGGCGATAACATTCTTATCGATATCCACAAAGCGTTCTTATCGATATCCACAAAGCGTGATCATGGCCATTTATACTGATTAAATTAGAGACATTGCTTTTTGAATTTATAACTTATAATTTTATAGTTACCTGGTATTTCAACAAAAGAATTTTACATTAAATATACACAGTAAACCAAAAAGGTGTTTTTGAATTATTGTTGTTAGCCAGAATGTAAAAACAATCAGTGCCACACAAAATTGCACACACTTTATCATTATATATTTGTTTCACGCACAAAGAATATTAATTTGTTTAGTAAAATTTTGCCAAATAAGTAGTCTGTGACCATTTTTATATTCAGTTGTCGTTTCAGCATAAGTTTCATGGCCAGAAATTCAAATTTATCAAATTCATCTTTATAAAAGTGTGGTGCAGCGTTAATATCACGGTTAGAGAGACTGTTTTCCACGCTGGTAACCTGGGTTCGAGACACGACACGCCCTAGTGGAATTTGTGATGGAGAAAGACGGTGCGTGGTGGTGAGGTTTTTGCGGTGAACTCCCTTTTCCTCTATCGGTATCCCACCAATGCATAATTTAAAGTCATTATCATGCAGTGCATATATTGTCCGAGCGCAAGCTCTGAAACCGCGGGAGGAATGCGACGTGGAATCCGATAGACTATATTATGCTTGCTGAGTCGTGGCCCCCTGCTCCCCACTTTCTCATACGGTTAAGTGAGATATGGTCCACTTTGCAATAGGTCCTTTCTACGGAAATGTCCAACGATTACAAATGTCCACATAGAAAATACGTCCATGCCATAAAAATGTTCTTACCTGAAAAGTCCACTGTCAGCAAGTCCTCTTCTTAAAAATGTCCACAAATAAATTCGTCCATTTCCCTGAAATGTCCGACAAGGAAAAGTGCAAGGAAAGTGCCGACAAATTTGTTGTCATTTCAATTATGTTATACGTATTAAGTATGTAAGACAAAAGATACATCTATTGTCCATCTTAATTTCATGTGGTATGATATCGCTCTAAGGTAAGATATCGAAAAATGTCATTCCTATCTTTGTTATCTTCGTACTCACCGACAATGTTGAAAATTCATTATTGATATACCGTTTATTTACTGGCTGCTTAATATTTGTATGCCCACCAAGGACCTGGGCTACATAAATGTTCTGTTTCCGATTGCTGTTGCAAATGGCTGATGAATCGCCATATGTTCATGTGATGGGCAACCACAAGTCGCTGGAATTGAGAGTCGAATCTTTCAACCACATTACTCGTACGCTGTTTGCCATTAATTACTAATTCATAGACGTTCCATGTCGCGGGAGTAAATCTAGGGGGAAATGCTTGCCTTCGCCCTTTTGCCGGATGACCAGTAATATATGTAATTTCAATGTAAGATCCAAGACATCGTCCACAAATCTTTCATTTAACAAATCCCAAACTAATTGTAAGTCATTTAGCGGAATAAACGGCAGTCCCATAATTTCCTGTATTTGGTTTCTTACTTCAAGGGTTCTCAATATCCAAATATTGTGCCCTCAGACCTCTGTTGACTACATTTCTCCATATTGCTTGATTGAAGTGGAAAAGACACTCACTCACTATTGACTGAGGGAATGTCAGTCGACAAGCATTCGTATTGGCGATTTAAAAATCAGACATTGTATAGGTAGGATTGCAAGTGAGATTTAAATGTGCTGAATAATTTTTTATCTCATTATATATAGTGCGGTAAGTATTTTCATTGTTATTTGCAGTTAGGTAATATACTAAAACTTCAAATTACAAAACTTCCAACAATCCCATGCACTGTGAAAAGCTTAAAGAATTGATTCGGTACAGTCTTGAACGTACCATCACTGAAAATCGTGTCACTGGCAGCGAAAAGTTCTAAATTTCTATCGGTGGCAAACATTAACACTCGTCCTTCATCATTAACACCTGAATCAAAGAACATAAAATTTTCTCCCCTCAATGTTTTGTTGTACGGTTCAACAATGTCAAATTCTCTTATTGATTGAGGAAGTGGAGGATGATTTAGCTTCTGCAGATAAGAAACCATTCTGATTACCGCATTTCTTTGTGGAAGAGTTAATGATAATTTCTTCTTTATAAACTCCAGCAAGTTCCTGTCTGACAACAGAGCCGGGAGGTTAGTTAGTAACTCATCTCTGTTGAACAACTTTGTATGTTGGACCTTTTTGTATGGACCTTTCGTATGATGGACCTTTTCGTATGATAGGCCTTATAATACGGTGGACCACATAGATGTTGGGATTTTTCACTCCATGGGCAAATTGTATGTAGGACTTGAAATGTTGGACTATTTAGTTTGTGGACATTTTCTGTGGACCTTTTGTACTTGTGGACATTTTGTTATGGACCTTATAACCTGGAAGCTCCCATACTGCGCTGCTTCTGAGCTCGCGCTCAAACAGTAGTTCGCATTCAATAGTGCATCGGGGGCAATCAAAAGCAGCTCCAAAAAGGACATCTTCGTCACTTCACTCCTAGATTACATGCTTCAGTGAATAACGCAGTGAAATAACCGCTACTGTAGAAATAAATGATAAAAGTGTAGCCGTGCACGGTGGTGTGGTGGTTATCATAACTGACTTGTATTTAGGTGGTCTGAGATCGATCTCAGAGACGGCTACACTGACTCAGATTTTTCGTGTTTTTCCACATCTCTTCAGGAAAATATCTGAATAGTGCTAATTACGAAAAAGCCACGTCCTTTATTCCTATCTTACCCTACATCCCTTAATCACAACGCTTCTGTTATTATCATCATCAGTCATTTGCCACGACGACAAATAATCTGTCCGGAATGTATCGCACAAAACTGATCAAACCGCAGATACAGAGAAAGTACCGGGAAAAAAATTAGTGCAAATTCAGTGCTGAGTATTAGACATTAGGACGAAAGTGAAGTTACAGGTTTCGTCACGATTTACTTTAAGGTAATTATTGCCTGTCTGAATGTCATGGTTTTAAAATTAAGCGATAAGAGGGCATCGAGAATTATGTTTGACCTTGTTTTAATGCATACGGCGTCAGATGAATTTACGTTTAAATTATTTCCAGTATAAAGCTATTATTAAATTGTGTGACAATTCTTTTTCGATACTTATGCCATGACCATACCACTTATTACATCACTGTAAAGTTCTCCTGTTTCTTAATGTTAGGCATCAATATCATTACATCCGAGCACCATTTCATTGTCATTTCGTAGTAGCCTGTTCCCCGATCTCCGGCTGGAGACGCGCTGGTCTAGGGATTAACAGAATTGTTTCGAAACCTAGATATATAGCGAACCTTAATGTAATCACTGGTGACAGTTGGGATTGCGTCTAGCTGGAGTTAGCAGAAGATGCTCAAGGTAGCAATGCTAGGTTGTAGTAATCCCCATCCAATAATTAGTAGCTATCAGTATCACTATTAGTAAATTCATCATTAGGTACAGATTGATCGGGATATTAATTGACAATTTTCAACAACCTTCACAGAAGATAAAAATTTCCACCGGAAAGATAAATGTTCCTTTTTCAACTTCAAGTTTATCATTTTAATAATCATTAATAATCAATTACATTATTTCAATTTCAGTATGTCTAATGGACTTCAAGATATCAATCTCTGAGGACTATTGCTGCAGCATAGAGGTGAAATAAACTTTGGTTTGCAAGGCTGCGCATCTCCAAAGGCACGTATGTCCTTTTTGGCTGTTTTATCAAACTGAATTTTTGAAGTTGTTAGTCAATATTTTATCGTAGGCCTGTAGCAAAAGCACAAATTATTATTGTTTAATTCTAAATAGCTTAAATTTTGAACTATAGGCCTACTTAATCTTTTCAAGTGAAAGTTACTAAAAATTCGAGCTTTAAATTTGGTTTCCTACAAACATCAATTTTGCACATAGGAATACGTGCATTTCGCATAAAGGCTACTATGTGATTATACCTCCGACGAAACTGTGTTTTTTCACTTCATAACTGCAACTCAAATTCTCTATATTAAAAACAAACTTGATACATTTTCAAATTTTCGTGTATGAAAATCGCATATATTCAGAAAAAAATTCACAATAATAATGATGCAGCAACATCATGAAAACTGTTACAATTCTTCAGAAAGATTACAGTGAAAAATGCATAAGGAAGTGAACAGCTAAGAGACACAGTTTCGTTAATCAAACATCCTTAGCATATCAACTTTACAAGTTCTATTAAAACTCTATTTTCTTGCAACAAAATCTTGTCGTCTTAAACTACTATATCTTACTAGCCTATGTACAATTTACTATACAGGATGAAAGGTGTATATCTACGTTAACCTTAAGAACAGAATCTTTAGGTTATAAATAACCGAAAAGTCAAATGTAATTTTGGTGTTTGAATGACGATTTAGCTAAAAAAAAAAATAATAATAATAATTTGTGTCTAAAGTTTGACTCCCAGGTATTTAGGCATATAAGTGGTAAGATATCAACGCGAAGAACAAGCCGAAAAAATATTCCTTTCTTATTTCTAAAAAACGCTTCATTTGTGTAATAACGTACAAAATTAATGATTACATTTCCATCTGACTCTAAATGCAATTTTAATTTTTTATTTTAATACACAAATAAAGCGTTTTTTTTTTCGAAGAAATGAAAGAGGAATAATTTTTTGTCTTCTTCTTTGCGTTGATAACTTACCACTTATACTCCCAAAACTTAAAAATTATGTTTATTTAACGACACTCGCAACTGCCGGTGTGCCGGAATTTTGTCCCGAGGGAATTTTTTTACATGCTAGTAAGCTTATTCACATGAGTCTGTCGCATTTAAGCACACTTAAATACCACCGACCTGAGCCGGGATCGGACCTGGCACAGAAGACAAACACTCTACAGATTGCGCCACCCAGGCCGATCATACGTGTCAATACTCAACAGTTTTACCATAAATGAGCTCCAAACTTCGGACACCATTAAACCGTTATTCAAATATCAAAATGACATTTGACTTTTTAGTTACTTACAACCTAAAGATTCTGTTCTTAAAATTAATGGAGTTATGCCCCTTTCAGTTTGTATACAGTCACTTAAAATATTTATACTACATCTTTGTACAGTAGTGGCAAAAAAAAAAAAACCTGACCAACCCTTGTAGCTGATTTCAGAACCTTGTTCACAGTGACAGCACGAGAGACTGATAATTAAGACTTTCGTGGTTCGAATCCTGCCTGGGAAGGAAACTTTTTTTCTTCCTTATTAAAATTTATTCCCAATACTTTTCGATTGCAGCGATATTTTACTACTTAATTAACTTATTATTTCCATTCCGTCGGTCCGGTTTTTTTGCCACTACAGTACATTATTTCTACTGTTGTTCCTACTTCTACATTACCATTCTTTTCATTACTTCTACTATTACATCTACTAGTTTCATTACTACTACTTATGTCACTACAACTTTCACTGCAACTACTATTATTTTTGCAAATGCCACTATTTATGCTGGTTCGCTTTTCGAAGGTCGGACCCGGCATGGATGCACATACTTAGATCGAAGAGACCCATGTTACACCCTACAAATGTGGTGATTGTAGTCCTGCAGATGCCCTGAATCGGGTTATCCCGCCTCAGCCACATAGCGGTAGGTTCCATTCCTAGACAAGTACCTCATATACCCCGGAGCCTTGAGGCCCAAGCTCTTCCTATATCGCTATCGGAAATCCGTAATATCCTCAAGACTTCACTGCAGCCTATGATTAATATTGCGGATGATAGATGAAAAGAAGGGGAGGTGGAAAACATTGTGGAATGAAAGAGAAAACGGCAGTTTCCCAAAGAAAACCCTCTAAATCGTCTGTTTTGTCCACAACAAATTTTGTCACGACCAGGTCTAGAACCAGGATCATTTGGATGATAGATCAGCGCGTTAACTCTCAACCGCAATTTACTAAATAATATACTACAGTGCCTACCAAAAGTTTAAGACCACCAGTTTATTTCATGTAACAGATTCCTGGTCTTATGTTTTTGCTACAAATGTTTCCTGGAATTTTCTTTAAATAAAGTAGTCTCTTAGACATCTATTTATGCAAAACAATATTTGGATAAGACATGTAGTTTGTGAGATATTATTTTTTAAATAATAACTAGTTAAAAAACGCATACATTTAATTACAAATTCATCTGTGGACACTTAAACGAATTGCGTTATTCCAATACTGATTTAGAAGGTGAAGGAACGTTTTGGCGCGAGGAAAAATAATCACAAAAATTTGCTTGACATGTTATATTTATTTATACTTTTACAAAATAAAACAAAATGTAGCTAAACGTGGAAGGTCTTCAGATAATATCTTCCAGCGATTCAGCTAAGATTACCGGACTTGCACCATTCGATAGTTCATATTTCACTTAAGAGACTGAGCATAAAGCATACTAAAACTTCCAAAACAAAATGTTTTGACTTGTAACCAGTTTTCTTGACACTCTGTGAGAAGCAGGTTGTTTTCAATACAAAGCTAAGTGACAATCTGTAATCGAGGCTTTGAAATGGCAGATGTTATTGGTATGCACATGTTTCGTAAGTCTCACGGAGAAATTTCTGTAGCTGTAGCATGTGTGAGTAACACAATTAAAAAATTTCAAGAGCAAGGTGAAGTGGCTGATAAACCATGGAGGGTAACTTCCTTACGCGAGTATCGGGTCATCGCTCCAGTGGCGAAGAAGAACCGGAAAGCATCACTTTCAGCATTACAGAATTTGAAGATTCTACTACCACAAAGGTGCCAAAAAAATTATGCCTCAAGAATGTCAGAAATTGGTTAAAAAATATGAGGAAACGTGTAAAATATGCTTAAAACGTAAGGGTGGACCTACTGACTATTAAAGTTTGCATGTTCAACTTGTGAAATAAAGAAAAATACATTCTTTCTAGCCCATTAATTTCATTTTGTTTACATTAGTGACATCTTTAATTAAAAAAGTGTAAAATAATAGCTAAAACATTAATGACCTTGATGATATATTCAGAAACAATAAATAATAGTCTACGTTTTGTAGTAAAGTGATTATTTTACGAAAGTTGTTAGAATTAATTTGTTCCCAATTAAAAATATATCACGTCACAAGGTGGTCTTACTTTTGGTAGGCACTGTATAACTTATTCATAATTTAATACTACAGACAGATCCATTCTTTTACAAATAAGACGGAGTGAAGTATTAGGGATATTTGCGACAAAACTTAAGAATGTAACTTATATCACGTTCTACAGAATTATTATTTTTCAAATAAGCTACAAAAATATTCTGCTTAATACTGTAAAGAACCATTGCGTTAGAATGACAGATGTCACTGTTCGCCGTAAAGATGACTCAGTCTATGCGGGAGGAGGTGAGGTAAGTGCCGATAATCATATCGATATGCGCTGAAGCTGATCAGAAAGAGAAAAAGAAATTGGCTGGGTAACTGGTTGAGAAGAAACTGCTTACTGAAGGTTGCACTGGAAGGAATGGTGAACGGGAGAAGAATTCGAGCAGAAGAAGATATCAGATGATAGACGACATTAAGAAATATGGATCATATGCGGAGACAAAGAGGAAGGCAGATAATAGGAAAGACTGGAGAATGCTGGATTTGCAGTGAAAGACCTGTCATTGGGCAGAACACTATGAATGAATGAATTGGTAGCGAAACCAGGTACAACGGCTTCGGGATCATTGTCTTGACCATACGATATTTCCATTCTTGTTGAAGTATGTGGGCGTGAGGCCAGTAGTCTGCTGGTCGGCATTTTCTCTTCATGGGCGGTTCGCGCTAGCGTCGTGCATTACAGGCGCTATGTTCGGTTCAAACTTGTCGAGTATGACGTTCGATATTCGCCGATGTTCGCTGTGCAGAAGAATGCTTGTCGTGTTTGTTTCATCTTATTATAAAAATATTTTGCTGTCCTCCACTCATGTTTTAATCGCTAAGGGCCGTATTCATAGACATTCTTAGCGCGGGCTTCCGGTGGATGATCAGCGAACTAACGTTTTACATATTCATAAACCAGTGTTAGCGATATGATATGATATGATATGATATATGATATATGATTTTTTTTTTTAACAACATGCTCCATTACAGAGTAATACTACATGTTTTAGATTTTCCGTTTCCTACGATAAATATACATTTGGATACATTGATATTACCTAAGGAAGATAGAGAATTAATACAAATACATATATATGGCTTAACCGAAATAAAAAGAAAAGAAAGTATATATACATGATTGGAAATATTGCAATTGTTTTTTTTTAACAAATTGATAATTGTATAAAAATTGAATGATAAATGTGTGTATCCTAGTTATAAATGCATTGCTACAATTGTTCAAAATGTATTTAATTTATAAAGGCAATGAATGGTTGAAGATGAAATTTTACAAGTTGATATTTGTTAGGTGGCCAACTTGCTGTCTTCGAGATGCTGTTTCTTAGAATTCCCCTTTGTTTTCTTAATATTGTGCAATCATACAGCAAGTGATCTACAGTCTGACCTCCACTATTACACGGACATGTTGCACTCTCCAGTAACTTGAATCGATGGAGGTAGGCTCTAGTCATCCCGTGTCCTGTCACCATTGACGTGAAGATGCCTGTAATATTTAATTCCATCTTAAGCCGCTCTTTTACATTAGGAAAGTAGGATTTTGTTATCGCTGCCTTTGTGGTGTCGTCCCATTCTTTCTGTCATTTTAGTTTTCCTTCTTCCTCTATTTCACTTTGAATGATACTTTTTGGTATTTTATCATAACATACTGCTGCATCCTTGTTTCGTGCCGCTGCCTTCGCTAGTCGATCCGCAAGTTCATTACCGTATGTTCCGACGTGGGCCTTGATCCAGAAGAATTCTATCGTCCAGTTTACTTTCTCCAAAATTAAGACTTTCTTCCTGATTTCTTCTATAAGGTATTTGTGGTTGTGATTGTTCTTTAAGGAGTCTATTGTTATTCTGCTGTCTGTGAGAATTGCTGCTGTGCGTGGTCTGTTGTCCCTGATGTCAATTGTTTCTATTGCTTCCAGTGCTTTAATGATTGCTACCTGCTCGGCTTGATTGTTGGAACATCTGTAATTTAGTTTGAATTTTAATTGGTTGGTGAGTTCATTTCTGACGAAGATGGCGATACCTGCTCCAACTCCATACTCACTCTTACTCCCATCCGTGAATATTTGAAGGGTGTAGTCCTTATCTTCTGATCCCTCGTCGATCTTGACAGCGTCTGCTGGGTGAGGCCAGTTTCTGATTTCCACTTCTCGGTCTATGGTATAAGTTTGGTTTTTTACTCTTCCTTTCATTATGTTGTATAATTTAAGTGCCTCCTCAATTTTTATGATAATGGGAGTTATTCCTGACTGCATACACAGAGCTTCGGTAGATGTTGTGCGAAAGGCTTTTGATATCCTTATGTTGATTAGTCTTTGGACTCTAGTATATTTCGCTTTGTTAGAATCGTACTTCATAGCTTCAGCCCATACTGGTGCTCCATATAGCAAGAGAGGTAGTATGGCTCCCTTATATATCGTCTTCAGAGCTTTATGTTGCAGTCCCCAAGTTATTTTGGCTGATCTGGATAAAGTATGGATTAATTTAGCACATCTTTCAACTACGTAGTTTACATGTTCACTGAATTTAAACTTGTCATCGAGGATTATTCCTAAATATTTCATCTTCGTGATTTGTTCCAGCCGTTTGTTATTTAGGTAGATGTTGATTTCTTTTTTTTCTTTTCGTTTCCTTCTCGATATTAACATTACCTTAGATTTCTCTTCATTGAAGATTATCTTTGTTCTTTCAGCCCATGTAGCTATTTTTTTGATTTCCATATTCGTGTAATTTTCTGCTTCAACTACATTGTCTGCCTTGATTATTAATATTAAATCGTCTGCAAACGCTACCGCTTTTGTTCGTTTCATGAAGTTAAGGTTCAGTAAGGAATTATACAAAATATTCCACAGAGTCGGCCCAATACACGATCCTTGTGGGCAGCCTTTACTGGCTTCTCTTTCTAATTTTACGCTGTTGGTTGTCATTACTACAGTTCTTTCATTAAAATAGGATTTAACTAAGTTGTATAGATTTCTTGGGCATCTGAGTTCTTTAAGAGAATATAAGATACTAGGCCACCACGCGGAATCGAAAGCACCTTTAACATCTAGGCTTACGACGACTGCAATTTCTCTTGCTTTTAGGCTTTCTTCTACGAAGTCCTTCACTGCCATTGCAGCATCTATTGTGCTTCTTTGTGGTGTGAAGCCATACTGATTGCTGTTCATCAGATCATGAGAGAATACATGATGATTTATTCTGTTTACTAGTACTTTTTCTAGTATCTTTCCGCCGATATTGAGAAGACTTATAGGTCGGAATTTTGATGGTTCCAAACTGTTCTCTTTTCCAGGTTTTATAATTGGAACCATTTTCGCCCTTTTCCATATCTTAGGAAAAACTGCTCTTTTTAAGCACTCGTCATACAGAGTCGTTATGAGTCTAGGAAATATTTTGAAAGTTTGTTGAAAAATCTCACAGGTAATCCCGTCTTCCCCTGGCGCTTTCTTTTTTTCCATATTTTCAACTGCATTTCTGACTTCATCTAAGGTAAAACCTTTGTCATCGGTCGTGTCTATAGGTTTCTGAGACTGTGTTCTTATTTTCTTGTGGTATTCAGTTTCTTGTTGCTCGCTGTCTTCTGGTGTGAAATACTCCAACATGTACTCAATCGTTTCACGTATGTCAGCTGTTAGAGATCCATCAGGCTTGCGAAGTGTTGTCATTGTTGTCTTGTTGTCATATGATATGATATGAATCCTGTACAAGTAACCAGTCCGTAGCCGGGCTAGTTTAGCACGCTCATAGCGCAGGCTAGCGAAATGTCTATGAATAGCACCCTTAAGGATTTTAGCACATATCTTGCGATTGGTTTTTCATATGAAATAAGACGAAGTTTTTAATGTCTTGGTTGCCTTTCTCATGTTCGAACATTGCAGGACACTAGTTCGCGCCACGGATTACGTCCTCCAATATTGTTTGTTTAGTCAATTGTCCGAAGACAGGTTTGAACCTCATAAGTGACACCAATAAGGCACCACTCGTGAAACAAGTGAGCCAGAAAATGAGTGAGGGCGGCCAGTTCCTTTTCCCTCCATTGCATAAATCGCTGACCAGCTGATTAAATACTACTAATTTCACAACAGAGCTGCTAATTCTATTATTACAACTATTACTAATTCAACTGAAACTAATAGCCTAATAATTCTGTTACAACTACAGCTACTAGGTTACTAATTCTATCACTTCAATACTACTTTACTATTTCTACTACTGACGTTTATTGTGAAAGAGCTCTCCTATTCTTTAGCGGAGTGTAAACTTCTCTGTAACAAGCAACGCGATCTCAATGTTTTCTTTAGAAATCTTGCACACACTAAGCAGAGCAAGGCGTTCCACTTCATACTTGGTATCAAGCCTGCTATCACTTGTTTTGTTTGCATTGTCATTTCTCTGTTTATCTCTCGGTTTCTACTGCAGGAAACAGAAGCCCTTTTCCTCGCCATTGTCTCGCAGACATTTTAACTCCGCTGCGAGGAGAGGACAGTAATCTAGGCTCTATGCTTCAGGCACTGCGCTGTGCTGCGAAATGGCTACCACCACTCAACCGTTGTTATGATCAGTTCCTTCATTCATTAATATATTGTTCAAGGAATACAACCTATACCCGGCTGTGGTTAAAGTTAAGCTTTGACATTGCGTGGAGTTCATTTACCTTGTGCTTAAGACCACTTCGGTCCATTTTCTAGATTATCACCTGTGTTGTTTCGAGACCTTAAGTCAGTGATGTCAAAGCAAGCGCATTTTTCTGACCTTGACGCCGTGCGCGGGCATCAAGCGATACGTATGGAAAGATAAAGGGTTATGTATATGATTAAGCAGCCTCTATGATTAAGAAAACAGTGGTGTACACACTTCAAACAGAGCGTGAAACTTTATGTCGTTGTTTTTGTTTGGCTTCTTTTTATTTGATATTATCTATATTGTTTGTAAAACAAAAGTATTTACACCAATTTCTTAATATTGCAGTTGTGTTTTAAACGTTAATACATAATAAAGAGTTAAGAAGGAATATTCACATAAATTCCATGGCAGTTTAACTATCCTGTAATAAGTAAATGAAACACATCATTTATAAAGAAAGTGATATCCCAAGGAAAGAGATTGAGTATGGCATGGTAAATTGGAATTGATATTGTTGGTACCTTTAGCCTTATAAAAGTAATCAATAAACTAGTCAAAACAATATTACAGTACAAAGCAAAGTTACCGAAGTATATGTTTTAACTGTAACTAATGTTACATAGCAAAACTCTTACCGCATTATGATTTTAAGGTGATGTTAGTGCGCAACTTCCTACCATCAGAATATTAAATTATTTTCTCGAAATCTGCTGAAGCTATAGAGCTGACGTTTTACCAACACATGGGCAAATATCTTTTGTTTATGAAGTAACAGTAGTTGCTTACTTAATTCATTTCCTTACAGACATTTTCCATGTCAATATTTTCAAAATTTGTAATGCTCTGTCTTCAGTTATACGTATTTACGATATATTAGACTTACGAAAACATTGTTTCAGTACCTGTATGGCTACTAACAAACATATCTGATAATTTCACTTTTCTGTAAAAAAAAAGTAAGTAGAGAAAATATTCCCTTTGAATAAAAAAGCAAATTTGTGAAAAATGAACATTAAAGTCAAAGCTTACATTCTTATAATGCAATTATACTTCTCAGACTAGTCTAAAAATTAACATGGATACAGTAATAAGTTCCCTTCCCTTTATCCATTGAATCAGTGCTCGCCATCTCTGTATATATCTCGACCAAGCGGCATATACTACCTCTTTCGTCTGTCTCCTTTCCGCTGTAAAG
Organism: Periplaneta americana; assembly: GCF_040183065.1. Taxonomy (NCBI): domain Eukaryota; kingdom Metazoa; phylum Arthropoda; class Insecta; order Blattodea; family Blattidae; genus Periplaneta; species Periplaneta americana. Next base: position 91,406,522 of record NC_091119.1, read on the forward strand.
CGTTCAGGCTCTCCTGAGCTCTAAAGCGCGCTCTTGCCCCTATGGGTATCAGTTGACATGACTGCCTTAAGTGGTAATGCGTTTGTTAGATATTTGTTTCTGAAAGACTTTCATTATTATTCATCTCAGGATTTTTTCGAGGAATAAAGCTACAGGTTCTCGGTGAACTACGTCACAACGAAGTGGCATTCCTATCTCAAACACATAAACTGAGTCCCGTAATTCTCAAAGATACTCGAACAAACTCACTAGTGCACGTAATCTGATGAAGCTAGATTATTATCTAGTTCAAAATATCATAATATAACCTAACCCATCTCACCTAAGTTAGCCTCACCAAAACTGTTTCCTTCAACTACGTAAAGATTAATTTTTTGGTCCTACAGAATTTATCTGTTATAGTAATAATTGTTGTTAGAGGGAAAAAAAATTCTGGCGCTGGGGATCGAACTTGGGTCCTTGGTTCTACACACCAAGCGCTCTAACTGTTGTGCTACGCCGAAGTTCAATCTACAGCACCGGATCGAATCTCTCTCCTCTAGTTTTGCCCTTTGTGGCCTTATCCCATGTTCGACATACATGCTGCCATTATACCGGGACATCATTGTATTTTTACTAATATTTCTATTATTAACCTGACTATACCTTTGGATTAACTGTTGAGAACCGGAAACACCGTTTTCTACCTCCTTTCAAGACTGGTTTCGACAATACTGGCGTAAAATACAAACAATTCACTTTACTAGGTATAGGAGGGAAGAAAAATAGTTCATCCATTTACGTAAACTAGAAAATGTCGCTATTTTGAGTTTGATAATTTTCGTTAGGTTTTTATTTAATCAGAACACAGTACAGTATTAACACTAAATGTTTTTACTCGCCAACTTAGCTATCCATGCTGACGTATTCATTACGAAGTGTATAGTATACTGTCTACAGCACATTAGCGTACAATATGGAGAATGAAGTTAAATTGAAAAATAATCATAATATGGATATTTAAACACATTTTGAAAATGGTGATCTTTCAATTCGATATACAAGCTTCAGTTTTTTTTGTGCATATTATCGCACTTTAGACTATTGTACCTAATTTCAATTACCAGTTTCGTCCTCCGTACTAGTAACTCATGTTAGAATAATTCTGTATACCTACTCTATAAAAGAGTACATTACGTACTGTAAATTCAATCTCCACTTCTGCTCAATCAAAAAAGATAAAATTACTCAGACATGCTATCTACTGTCCGTCCAAGTGGTTATGTCACAAAGACGCAGAAAGGGGGGAAATCACATGACAGTTAATTACTTAACGAGGCCCTTTTATTTAATTTATTTTGAACAGTTGTATAATATTACGTAGACGTCCAGTTCTTAACAGAAATTAATATTTTCAGAAAAGAGCTAAGACAGTCCAGCCACTAATCTTCACAGAAGGGCGAACAGAAGCGGGTGGGGGAAACCGGAATGCGACGTAGGCAAACGGACGACAGTACCTGTGCGAAAATATGATTCAATATTGAAAGCTCTTTCGTCACTGGAAAACGCGAACATATTTCTGGAACGTACTATACTCACCAACTCAGTACTGCTTACTATGACCGCATACGTAGCCTGGTTGTGTGTGGAGAACGGTTGGAAGTTTACTACTAGAAGGGATGGGAGTGAAGTACGTTAAAAAATTCAGTTACAATAAAAATTGAAGTAAAATAAAATGATGTTCCTTACAAGGAGCGCACTCAACTGAGTGACTTAGTGGCCAGGATTCCACAGTAGGTATATGCACTGTTGGGTGAAGAATCTTCGTAGAGATTAATTTTTTTATCTGTTATGGTAACAATTGTTGTTAGAGGAGAAAAATTCCCTCCGGCACCAGGGATCTAATGTCTACAGCAGTGATGTCAAAGCTAGCGCATTTTTCTGACCTTGACGTCGTGCGCGGGCAGCAAGCGCTGAGTATGGAAAGAGGAAGGGTTGTGTATATGAATAAGCAACCTGTTGGATTAAGAAAACAGTGCTGCACAAACTTCAAACGGAACGTGAAATTTTATGTCGTTATTTTTATATTGCTTCTTTCTGTTTAATATTATCTATATTGTCTGTAAAACAAAAGTACTAACACTGATTTCTTAATATTGCACTTGTGTTTTAAATCTTAATAACATAATAGAGAGTTAAGAAGGAATATTCACTTAAATTCCATAGTAGTATAATATTATACTGTATTAAGTGGATGAAACATATCATTCATTAAGAAAGTGATATTCCAAACAAAGAGATTGAGTATGACATAAGTTGGAATTGATATTGATGGTATCTTTAGCCTTACAAAAGTAATCAGTAAACTAATCAAAACAATATTTCAGTACAAAGCAAAGTTACCTAGGTACTGTATCTGTTTTAAGTGTAACTAATATTACATAAGAAAACTCTTATCGCATTATGCTTTTAAGGTGATATTTGTGAGCAACTTCCTGTCATCAGAATATTAAATTATTATCTCGAAATCTGTTGAAGCTATAGAGCTGACAGTTTTACAACACATGGGCACGTATCTTTTGCTTATGATGTAACAGTAGTTGTTTTGTTAAGTCATTTCCTTACAAACAATTTCCATGCGAATATTTTCAAAATTTTGAATACACTATCTTCAGTAATACGTATATACGGTATATTAGATTTACGAAAACATTCTGTAAGGCTACTAAATAAATAGGCCTATACCTGAAAATTTCACTTTTCTATACGAAAAGTTGAGAAAATATTTCTTTTGAATAAAAAAATCAAACTCGTGAAAAATGAGCATTAAAATTAAAACTTACATTCTTATAATGCAATTATACTTCTCAGACAAATCTAAAAATGAACATGGATACAGTTTTAATAAGTTCCCTTCCCTTTATCTATTGAATCAGTGGTGGCCATCCCCGAATATAGCTCGACCAAGCGGCATATACCACCTCTTTCGTTTGTCTCTTTCCTTTCCGCTGTAAAGCGCTCAGGCTCTCCTGGGCTCTAAAGCGCGCGCTTGCTCCTGTGGGCATCAATTGACACGCCTGGTCTACAGTTTTATTATTAGTATAGAAAAGAATATACTCGTAATGTTCATTGTCGTAGTCAGACCATTGGCGCTCTGGCATCCAAATCTAGGGCTGCACTTGGATGTGGGGTCGATTCCTGCTCGATCCGATTGCCTGGTTGGGTGTTTCGCGATGTTTTACCCAGCTGTAAGGTGAATTTCAAACATTCACATGGAGAATCCTCTGCCTCACCTCGCTAAATACCATCTCGATAACGTCAATATTCTATTCGAAGCTAAGTTACCTAGTAATTATACAGCTTCTTTAAGTAAGCGGTTAAGATATAAATTGAACAGTCACCATAACTATTAAAACACAGCATATCTAATTTAAGTTATAATCTTCTACATCTTCATCGTCACTCATACCCCTTGCTGTACTCACGATTGTCAGTAAAATCCAGCAGCAATTTGAGGCTGGTCGTTCATTACTTTTTCTGGAAATGATTTGTAATTATAGGGCGCATAATGAGCTATTCCTGCTTGGATGTTTTAGTAGATGTCTATGCCCTTGATGAGAAAGAAGAATCCGCGTTGTTACTGCCAATGTAATAATAAATATTATCATCGTCAGTGTCACTATTAGCCTAGATCACATATTATAGATTGCTCATTCCTATGTTAAAATCGTTTGCACTTTGAAGAGAACAACCGCCAGGATCGCCAACCATCCGCCGTAAACGAACATGAGATGGCAGTACAGTCGCTAATGCAATTGAAATGGGAGTTATGACGTGACTCCTTATGTAATAACTAGATGGCAGCACAGTAAATCTGACAAAAGTTGTTACCGTGAAAGCCTATAACGCCGAGCAATCTGGGTTTATATGATTTAGGCTATTACATATTGTCATTACCCTCATCGTCACTGTTATCAAATTGTTGTTTACAAGCAAACATTCTCATAGGGGCAAATAAAAAAGTTAATTGTCTTTCTTCCACCATGTTAATAACGTCAAATAATATATAGGTACAAATTTTAGCCACTCGTGCGTAATTACGAGGGCCGCCCTGAAAGTAAATTTTCCTGAGGTTGTTTACAGAAAGAAAACACAATTTCATGGAAAGATTTCTTGTAACAGATACAGCAATTGTTGGACAATTTTAACACATTATCTACCGGATTGAGACATTTATCATATTGTGGGATGAACTTTTGTATATCTTTGTCGTAGAAGTCTATCGCTTGGGATCGAAACCAGTGTGTGACAGCCGTCTGCACCTCTCTGTTGGTCTCGCAGTGCTACAAATGTCTCAATTCCGGCGAGGAATATGTTAAAAAATAGCTCAACAATTACTGTATCTGTTGCAATAAATCTTTCCATGAAATTGTGTTTTCTTTTTCTAAACGGCGCCAGGGAATCTTATTTTCTGGACGGCGCTCGTAATTGCGCTCTAGTGGTCAAATTATAGGTATGTAAATTTCTATAGCAGCATAATACAAAAAAGTCTTAATGTTGTTACACATTGCACAAAATATACAGTACTATAAGTTGAAATGGACAACAGATCTAGAATTATAAAAGTAGAAATGAATCAGAAGGAAAAAACTTACTGGGATTAAAAGAAACTGAAATAGAAGGAGTGCAATGCAAGAGCTATCGAGCTATCACAGTAAGCCAAGGTACAAGAATAAGATTAATTAAAGTCGACATAGACTCTCCACATCCTCTTGCAGCCATAAGAGAAGAGACTGATGCTGAAATTGTAATATAAAACCTGAAACATATGGCAGACGAACATCCTGAACTAAACCCTGGACAAATTTGAAAAATTAATTATATGAAGTACCTTCACATGTTTCAATATTGCTACTGGAATGTGACAATTTGAAGAAAACTATAAGGAAGGAAAAATGAAAAGATCTACCAGTTAATACAATATCGCTTAAATAAATTCAGAATTTCCAGAGATTAAAAAAGCTACCTTGTATTTGATAGTTTTAATGAAGGCGGAGAGACTGAAAATCGGTATTAATATGAATAATTATTATATTATAATTAATATAATAATTTCACAATAGCCCTGCCAAGACTCTGGAATTCGTTACCTGCTAGCATCAGGGACTGTCGAAATAAAATTCAATTCAAACGCAAACTTACTAGGCACTTGGTCAGTAATTGAGACTCGTTCAGACATGGTTTCTTGTAAATAGTTCTTTTAATCTACCACAAAATATCTCAATATCCGGTAATTTCATCACTATAGAATTTTGTTATTGTAGGTTTAATTTGTAATTTTGTAAATACAAAAATATTCTTTGTTCTTAACTTCTATGATAAAATGTCTAGCTTTCATTAATCAGGTATTCTTGTCGTACTTTAATTTTTATTGTAATTGTAATTGTAATTGTAAATTTAATATTAATTGTAATCTTATTGTTCATGTTATAGTTGTAATCCCCTGGTAGAGGGGCAGAGAAGGCCTGACGGCCTTATCTCTACCAGGTTAAATAAATAAATCTAATCTAATCTAAGAGGAAAACAGAAGATTAGACTACATGAGAGGCATTAGATATAATTTCTCGTTGTAGACGTCATCTTTTCCAAAAAGAGCGTTCTAGTATTGACTGCAATAAAATTATTAAAAAAATATTAACTATTTAGGCTAATATTTTTTCTGGATTTTTTTTTTTTTTTTTTGTTTTGGGAAATTTGATTTCGGGCAAAGACATTCGGCAAATTGGATTCGGGAGGATGGGTAATCGGAAAAATATCCGGGAATCGATTTTCATCATTATAATCATAATCGACTGTAGAAAGTAACAAATTCCTTCCTGTGTGGCTACAGGTCTATTGTTAAAAGCATTGTATAACAGTTTCACTCTCTAGAAAATTTTATTTTGCCATTGTTTTGTTAGATCATAAGATGACCAATTGTAACTCGTACGAGGTAACCCCTGGCATAAGCAACCCGCAGCGCATATTCTTTAAGGTCGTTTCTCCTGTTTTATATGGAAAGTTATTGGCCTTAGCAGAGCATGATTGTCGTACAATATGTCCTGGTTTTTCTTGGACATCCATGTGTTAGATAAAGAAGGCAAAATATTTAAATCAGTTGGACGTATGAAAGCTTACTAATATTGTTTAAGTGATTGAAGGCCAACTCACGTTAGAGTTAGACAATGTGTGTACATCCCTGCTTCGTAGCAGACATTAACTATCAATGGCAGCAGTCGTCCAACAAACTTGGGGAGGACAGATAACAAGCTGAGCTCGTTCATTACACGAAATGCTGCTAATTAACAGGCTGCGGCTCTCAGTTTGAAGTGTTCTTCATACCGGAGCACAATGCAAGACGAGCCACCGAACTTGCTACTCAAATTTTAGTGTTATTCAATTTTAGAAGTTGCATGTGTGTACATTCGCTAAAATTCTATACTATGGCATCTGTGTCAATGCTGTTGTAAGGGTCAGATATAGGCCTACTGCATAAGATAACTAGAGTTATGAAATGACAGTTAATTTTCAGTATACATACTAGTACGTAGCAGGTAAAATAATCGTTAATATAATTTATTTTTAATGGACATTGTGTATTCCGGTAAGGTCATCCCATCTTTTCTGATTTTTGTAATTCCGTCGTTTCCTTATCACATATGAAGTGTACAGAGAAAGAACGAACAGAGTCACAATTTTCTTATGGGTCATGTCATCATTTAATTCAGTATATTACTGTAAAATTTATTGTTGTTCCTAATGAAAATGCAGGAAAGGATTATTGTATCCGTAGTGATAATTCTCCTTTATCAGTTTTGATAAGAAAATGACATAAATTTTGCAGTAATATACTGACTTTGATGATGTCGTCACCCTTATGAGAATTGTGACTCTGTTCGTTCTTTCTCTGTACCCTTCATATGTTTACAACCTTTTACATTTCGTAGGCATATTTCTAAAACCTCGTAAGTCCAATTTTTTTTATCGAATGTCGAAACCTGTGTATCATTTCAATATGCGTCTGCTGATAACACTCGTGAGTGTGCAGACGTTTCTATATTTTACAAATAACAAATGCATAACAGTCGTTAGCTGGGGGTACAAATAAATTATTTTACTCTCTTCTAGAATTTCCTCATATGCAGTTACCGGTACGAGATTTATTTGTAACATTAACGTTTTTGCTCTTTTAAATGCGCATTTTCAGGTCTAACAGATTTAATATACGAGGGGCTCACAACCAGAATGGACCAAGTCCACCAGTGATCAGTTTGTGGATTAATACAATCCCCGATTAAGAAAACTTGAAGCTGTAGTCGGGTGGTCCAGTGATAGGAAGATATTTTTCTTTCATATAAGACATCGCATAGCTTCATCTTAGATATTTCTCCACTTCTTTGAGGTGTTTAACCTAAGCGACTGGGAGCGCCGAAGCGTATAATAGGCACTTTGTTCTCACAGTCTGGCAGGCGGCTATCGCATTAAGACCAGAAGACGCGCGCGAGGATATTGAACTTTAGCGCAGCGTAGGCTTCAAAGAGCGCGGGTTTTTCCTTGTCAAGGGACGCGCTTGTAGCGTTGTCTGAAGCTTGCAAACAAAAGTAGCGTCCTAAGAGCGCGTCACCACAGCTAGTATTTAAAAGGGTGGCGTACCGAGACGCGTTCTCATACAGTGTCCGGCCACTGAGCCGATCGCGTCGCTCATTCAGTTCTCGGCATTTGAGCCGATCGCGTACATCATAAAGTTCTCGGCATTTTGAGCGGATCGCGTCTTTGATATAGTTCCGGCCATTGAGCCGATCGAGGTGATAAAGTGAAGACTTCGTTTTGTTGAGTTTGTGACTTACTCGAAAAGTAGTAGCAGTGATTTAAACAGACGTTAGGCAAGATAATTACGTTGCCGAGATCACAGAGAAGACAACAGCCAGTATTCCGTCGCTCATACTCAAGTAGGGACGTGATCTGAATAAACCTATTTAGTGGAACTTTACTCCTTGGTTTTTTTTTTTTTTGTGATTGACAAACCACAGTATAATCCTACACTCACAAAACCACAAGGTCCCTGAAAAGAGATCATCTCTACCATGGGACAGCATCTTTCATCGGCGTCTCACTGGGCAAACCGATCTCGACTCTGTCGGCGACGCGGCAGAGGAAGGAGAGAACAACCATCGCAAACGGCGCAACAAACTCGTGGCACCAGATAAACCGTCGCAAATTGGCGCCCAACGTGGGGCTACAAGAATAAACAATACTAGTGTGGGGCTACGAGAATAGACAATACCAACGCGTGGCTACGAGAATAAACAATACCAACGTGTAGTTACGAGAGTAAACAATACTAGTGTGGGGCTACGAGAATAAACAATACCACCGAGGCAGCGCGAAGAGAACAACAGTAGCAGCGGCGACGAGATTAACATCAGTACGAGAACAACAATAGCAACGTGGCGACGAGATTAACATCAGTACGAGACGACAGCGGGGGCGAACAGCATCTCCACCGAGACAGCGGGACGAGAGTGGCAGCAGCGGGAGTGACAGAATCATCACGGCCTCGCGGGACGAGCAGGGTCGACGCTACATCGAGGAGGAAGACAACGTGGTTGGTAATATTTTGGAGGGTTATACATGTATGATTTTTTTTTGTGTAGAGAGATTAACATTTATTTCCGCGTAATTCTGTGTAGAATGTGTGTATATATATATATATATATATATATGTGTGTGTGTGTGTGTGTGTGTGTGTGTGTGTGTGTGTGTGTGTGTGTGTATAATATTTTGGAGGGGATTGTTAGCGTGTAATCTGTATATAGGTTATGGCATATCCAGATGTTACTAAGGAATAGGAGAATTGAGGCCGAAGGAACGGAGAGTGAGAGGAAACTAATAAGCAGAGAGAATAGAGGGATGGATAACGTAGGAGACAGCGAAACGGAGGGAAGATTAGAATTGGAGAGCGGTATGGGGGACGAAGAGATCATAGGAAATAGCGAAGAAACACAGCAATGTAGCGAGAAGGAAAAGGGAGAAGAGGGGATGATAGTAGGACAGCTAGGAATTTTAATGAAACATATTGCAGAACAAATGAAGCAGAATTTCGACAATATGAAACAGGATAATTCAGAGCAATTGAAACAGAGTTTGAAACAAATGGGTGAATGATTAGGTCAGAGTACAGAGCAAGCGAAGCAAATTTCAGAACAATTGAAGCAAAATTTTGAACAAATGATACAGGATAATTCAGAACAAATGAAGCAGAATTTCGACAAAATGAAACAGGATAATTCAGAGCAATTGAAACAGAGTTTGAAACAAGTGGATGAAAGATTAGGTCAGAATACAGAGCAAGCAAAGCAAATTTCAGAACAAATTAAGCAAATAGATGAGAGGCTAGGCCAAAAGACTGAACAACTGATGAGGCAAATGGACAGTAAACAATCAGAAATGGAGAGTATGATGGGAGAAAATTCCAGAGAGATTAGAGAACAGGTTAACCAGCTAATGGAGAGTCGAATAGAAAACTTGGAGGGGAAGATAGCAGACAATAATGCGGAAATAGACAGTCAACTAGGAATCGTCGTAGAAAAGATGGCAGAGAACATGAGGGAACTAGAGGAAAAGGTGAGGAACAGCACAATTGCAGAGAACGAAAAGATGAGGTCGGCCATAGAAGGAACGGTAGATGAAAAGTTACAAGGGATGGACCGAGAGATGGAGGCGATTAGGCGAATAGTGAGAGACCAGGGAAAGGAAGAGAGAGAACGCCTTGGGAGTGTAGAAGCAAGATGGAATTCGATACAAGATAGGATCCATGGTGTTACAGTCGATAATTCAATTAGCGAGCCGAGCGCGAGCGGAACGCCTAGTGGGAACAGTAGTATGGAGTAAGGAAATATAGTAGGAGGTGGAGCATAAGTAATCATATGGTCGGGGAGAACCAAGACCCCAGAAATCAGGAACCATGTAATTTAAATATTGTAAACGAGAGGTCATCTTTAGGTCGTCAACAGTACCCCACGCATATTATTAATGAAATTGGTTATCCCGTATTTGATGAGGTGGAATTCTCAAACCCTCACTGTTATATCCGCGAATTGGAAACGTATTTTCACGTGAAAGGGGTACCAGAGGAACTAAAAATGACCGTCGTGAGAAAAAGTCTGAGAGGACGGCCACTTCATTGGGTTCTCGTAGCGTTAGACGCACAGGTTAGCTACGAAGAATTCAAAACAAAGTTCTCTGACCGGTATTGGGGGCAGAGGCAACAGCAGAAAATTAGGAAAGAAATCAATGACAGCAGGTTTGATGCTAAGAAAGACATATCGATGATTGATTACTTTATGGAGCTTGTCAAAAAGGGAAAGAGTCTAAATCCACCAATACCAGATTCCGAATTCATACAAACTATCATATACCATTACCCGGGAAATATCAGGTTTAATTTAATTATTGTGGGACCACGAGATTTTGGGAGACAATTGACCTCCTGACCGCGCTAGATAGCTCCGACATGACACACAACGGAGGCGAAAGTTATGGCGCAACAAATTGTGTAGAAAGGAGAACGCAGGGTTATTCCAGCCATTCGAAGGCGGAGAGAGGGGCACATGGCACCCTCTCACCACCTAGAGGGAACATGAATATAAATAATAATTGGGTATTTGAGAGACAACAGAGCTATGGGCATAATAATAATAATAATAATAATAATAATAATAATAATAATAATAATAATAATAATAATAATAATAATAGTTGTGGTCAAAGTGGCATTGTAAGCCCAAACAGAAATAGGAGGGATATTCAGCCGGTCAGAAATATGCACAACCGCAGTAATCTTGGTGTTGACCGCGGTAGCGGAAATAATGTGAATAGAATGAGAACTAATGGGGGCGGACCAGTCCGCAGAATTAATCATATAAGATGGTACAAGGATAGAGATGCAGATATGCACCCTAGGGACAGCAGCCCACCCCATTGGTTAAGAAATAGGAGATACAGGCAAGGATTCTGGCAACCTAACTTTGGTAGGGGCTGGATTATTAGGAGAGACTGGAGGAGGCAAGAACAAGAAAGAGACCGCAGAAATGCATTGATGATGGCGGCGTAACAGGGAAACAATAGAATGCTAGCCACGCGTAGCAATGAGTGCGACAGGCCGGCAAGTCCGGGTAGAGACCCTTCAGTAAGGAGACCATACCAACGAGTTGAAGGACCTAGACAAAAACAAGGTTCTAGGTAGATACCATAAACAGCTACTAAGACCATTTAGGCAAGACAATGTAAATATAGAGACTTAAGTTAGAATGGTGAGCTAGACTCTGTTGTGTGAAGGCAGGATACCAGTGTACAGTGCGGCGCAGTGTAACTGCGTACGCAAGGCGGATGCGCGATTTTAAAATATGTGAAACTGTAAATAAGAATCATATGAATTTTGAAAATAATGTATGTAAATAGTATGAGGGAGGAGTATGCTTGAATGATGACTGTGTGCACAGAGAGATTGTTTAAAAACATATATGTCATGTTTATTTTAGAATTTTTATATAGTTGAGTAAGATGGCGTGTATCCTGGCTGATCGTGATAGGGACACGGTAGACTGGCATTAATCGAAAGCGAGATTTCCCAACAATGAAAATTCTTTAGGGGAATTTCCATTGTTGAGAAAGGGGCATTTGAAGCTGTAGTCGGGTGGTCCAGTGATAGGAAGATATTTTTCTTTCATATAAGACATCGCATAGCTTCATCTTAGATATTTCTCCACTTCTTTGAGGTGTTTAACCTAAGCGACTGGGAGCGCCGAAGCGTATAATAGGCACTTTGTTCTCACAGTCTGGCAGGCGGCTATCGCATTAAGACCAGAAGACGCGCGCGAGGATATTGAACTTTAGCGCAGCGTAGGCTTCAAAGAGCGCGGGTTTTTCCTTGTCAAGGAACGCGCTTGTAGCGTTGTCTGAAGCTTGCAAACAAAAGTAGCGTCCTGAGAGCGCGTCACCACAGCTAGTGTTTAAAAGGGTGGCGTACCGAGACGCGTTCTCATACAGTTTCCGGCCACTGAGCCGATCGCGTCGCTCATTCAGTTCTCGGCATTTGAGCCGATCGCGTACATCATAAAGTTCTCGGCATTTTGAGCGGATCGCGTCTTTGATATAGTTCCCGGCCATTGAGCCGATCGAGGTTATAAAGTGAAGACTTCGTTTTGTTGAGTTTGTGACTTACTCGAAAAGTAGTAGCAGTGATTTAAACAGACGTTAGGCAAGATAATTACGTTGCCGAGATCACAGAGAAGACAACAGCCAGTATTCCGTCGCTCATACTCAAGTAGGGACGTGATCTGAATAAACCTATTTAGTGGAACTTTACTCCTTGGTTTTTTTTTTTTTTTTGTGTGATTGACAAAATCACAATATAATCCTACACCCACAAAACCACAAGGTCCCTGAAAAGAGATCATCTCTACCGTGGGACAGCATCTTTCATCGGCGTCTCACTGGGCAAACCGATCTCGACTCTGTCGGCGACGCGGCAGAGGAAGGAGAGAACAACCATCGCGAACGGCGCAACCAACTCGTGGCACCAGATAAACCGTCGCAAACTTAGATTTATTCATTGCCATAACAAAGTCCATAACTCATTTCTTACTCCACAGAGGGCAGCATTTTCTATTGAAGGTGAAGGTTGCTAAACGTGAGCCAAGAACTTTAAGACTCAATATCTCAGAAATGCAAGAAATAACATGTTTGAAATTATACTACAAATACAAAGTGTATATAGCCTGTAAGATAAAGAAGTTTAAACCTGGTCAAAAATTCTTCTTCTCCTTCTTTCCTTCAAATATTAGACCATATGGTCTGTTACGGTCTCACAGTTGAATTTTCAATCCACCGCTTCTTTGGACGACCTAGAGATCTCTTCCCGTTTGGACGATAGTGGAGCATGACTTTTGGGATTCTATCTCCATGTATTCGATGCAGATGATTTATCCAGTTGTTCCGATAATGTTTTACGTGATTAATTGCAGGTTCTAGTTGTAATTCTCCCATTACATCTTCATTGTTTTAGTGATATCATTTCGTATATCCCGCTGTATATCTCATTAATTTAATTTCATTAGTCGTTATTCTGCTTTCGTCTTTCTTCCCCAATGTCCATTCCTCACTGCCGTAACAAAGTACAGGTCTCGCCAAGGTCTTGTATAGTCGAATTCTAGTATGTTTTGTATTAGGCAAGGTTTCGTAATGTTGTTAATTATTCTCATTGTTTTGGTGGTATTTAGAAATTTTCTGTGAAATTTCAACTTCATCGAAAAATAATAATGTGTATTCGAGATATGTAAAATAATTTACTCTTTATAATATTTTTAAATGTAAACATGTTTTGATAGGCACAGGTTATTTTCCGCAAAAGGCCATAATTTTAGTTTTTCCTTAAAATTATAAAGTACAATATACGTATAAAAAGCATTAAAACAGGTTATGTTATATTGTACAAAGTTCGATCTTTACATTTTCTTAAAATTTACCGTTATACCATTAACACTTTGCCTACCGTCAACTGCGATAACGTTATCCCAATTTTTTCACCATTCTGAAAATAAGCTTTGTAATTGATGTGTTTGTTAATTTACATTACTGGAACATTTTAGAAGGAGTTCTATATTACATGATAATACTCCTAAAGCATTACAAACGTGTTGCTTTATGTTTATCTGAGTTCATGTTATTTTTAAATATTGGGCCAATATTACCTTGACATGGGGTAACTTGCCCCAACATACATAGTGCACTGTATTTAGGATCATCTTGGGCCACTCTAACCCCAACATTAGTGCTGGTTTACCAAACTGTTATAATAAAATGCACTAAAATAATACTCACATGGCAATTTAATTAAGAACAGTGCCTATTTATTTAGGAAAACACGCAAATCGACGGGCAATGGAAATTATATGTTTTATATTATATTATATTATTACATTAATTGATAACCACTTCGTTGCTTGATCCTTTTTAATATTGCTGCATAAGCTGTCAAGTTAGGATGACGTTTTAGAAAACGTTTTTCCCACTCATAACCAGGCATTTTGTTCTTGAAATTAGTGACTGCGTCTTTTTTTTGTCAAGATAGCTCTTTATTGTAATTTGTAGATCTAGTTCGTTCATAGGAACTTCAAATTCTGCATTTTATCGAGATGTTTTGCAAATACATTATATTCTTCATTTGTGGATATTGTTGGTCAGCCTGGTTTTTGTATTAAGGTTACCTTTGAGTTTATTTTTTATGCTGCTGTGCAGCTGTTGCCCTCTGTGTTTTCACACCATTCTTAATGTCATCTAAGCATTGGTTTAGTTTCTTCTCTAAATAATTTTCATATGACCTAGTTCATAGACATTCTTAGCGCGGGCTTCCGGTGGATGATCAGCGAACTAACGTTTTTCGTATTCATAAACCAGTGTTAGCGATATGATATGATATGAATCCCTTACAAGTAACCAGTCGATAGCCGGGGTTAGTTTAGCACGCTCGTAGCGCGGGCTAGCGAAATGTCTATGAATAGCACCCTATACGTTTACGTAAAGATTAATTAATTTTTGGTCCTACAAAATTTATCTGTTATGGCTATAACTATTATTAACATCTGTAAGTGTTCAGTCTTTCCTATTTTTCAAAATATAATGAATATGGAAAATGATTTATTACATTTCAAATTTAAATTACTATGCAAAATATTTTACCAACTTTCTTGGTACATGCCAAATTTTTACTGCTGAAAATAAAAGTGTCAGGAATAAATTTCACAGTACCAAACAGTTGATTCACTTAAAATAGTGCTACTGCTAAAAGGTAAGTTCTGAAAGCAGTTGGTTAAACTGTTTTACTGGTTTTTAAGCTTCCATTTATAGAGTACAGTTGGAAGAGCCCGGATGTTTGGCAAAATGCCTTTTTACTGGGTGGAAGTAAAGCATTATTTTCATAGATATAAATGTGATTTGGGGTAAATCAAAGTGATAGGGCTAATTTTTATTTTGCCTATTTTGCCTTTTTTTAGATATTTCTTACTAATTCAATAATAAATGCATTTGTTTGTCTTTTTTTAACAATATTTCTTGTTTATTTGCAATTTTGTAATTAATTGTAATGTGTATGAAATTTAAATGTATAAAACAATGACACACTTTACTAACAGTACTAAATAAAAGTAATTTATTTCGATGCTTAATCTGCTAATAATTGTGCTTTAATACTATTTGTTAGTATGAATAATGGTCGACAATCCACAGTTAATAATATTATATTATAATGTCATGTCTTTACAATACGAACAATCAGCTTTGTATTCGTAATTTTAAATATTAAGTCCGTTCTGATAAAAGTTGTCACGTAGCAATTCCAATATTATTGTTTGCTTTATATTTTCAAATCTTACTGTTACAATTTTGTGCTACATGTGTTTATTATTGTAGAAGAAAACAATTTGAGTGAGGGAGGAACAATCCGTTATTGTCGGTGACAGAAGGTATAAGATCGGTTAGCTACAATGCCTAAATTCAGTAAACCATTGAAAAGTAAACTTTATGCTTACGTTAGTGAATTTGGTGCCCATGTGTTTTCAACCGATGGAACGGTTTTGTTGTGTAAGGTTGGTGAAAAGACAGTTAATTTAATTACGATAAAAAGTATTTTATAAGTCAACATGTGTCAACTACGGAGTAAAAATATTAGTTGTGTTGATATAATTTAAATGTATTGCTAAATATATTATGCCTTTTTAAAATTTATAATGCCTTTTCCAAAATTTATTGTGCCTTATTTTTACGTCTTTATTGCCTTTTTTGCCTGCTTATTTTAACTATTAAAATGCCTATATATTCGGGCTCTACTAATAAGATATACCACATTTTGTGGGAAATATAAAAATTGAAATTATATATTCTCTGTTGGACAGAAGTTATCCTTAATGAGCTAATGTTACCTCCGTTGTTGGTATATGAATCTATACTACTACATCCTATTTTCCTTATTTGACGTCTACGTCGCAAGTTGGGAATTTCGTAAACCGCAGAGTGATCTCGTATAAATAGCTAGTGTTATGTTTTTCTGGTCATCGATCTGGAAAGATCTGCCTACGACGAATCGCAATTATCAACCTTTTCTAAACTTTTTTTCTTCTTATATGCACTTTGTACTTGTATTATCATTTAAAAATTGTTATATCTTGCAGAAGTAAATATAACTTTTGCCATACCACAAGTGTTCAAGTATACCTATATTAAATTTCTTAGAACTGAAGAAGCTCATATAAAAGAGCGAAAACATTAGTATAACCTTATAAATGAATCGTGAATTACAGAAACTCCACAAGTCAAAATTTTTCTCAAATTCAGTTTCACGTCGTCGTCGTCGTCGTCGTCGTCGTCGTCATCGTCATCATCATCATCATCATCATCATCATCATCATCATCATCATCATCAAATATATGATTGTTTAGGCCTTTAGGCCTGCTCCATTTCCAGGTAATCAGATCTGTTTGTTGTATATATTAATATATAGGCCTTTCAAGTGGTACAGAAATCCCACACTCCAATGCTCAGTGTAGATTTCACAGCGGCAATAAGGTACGGTGAACTGTAGGAAATTACAGCAACACCACAAATGCAGGCCACGTGGAATGTTTTCGAAATTAAAAACAATTTTGTTGCAGTTTCATTTCCTCTGCTTTTCATAGGATTAAAGGAAGTTGAAGAATTAAATTTGCTGTTTACATAATTTTGCATTTTTTTGTATGTTTGTGTATATTTTTTTTAAATTTCTTGGCTTAAATATACATTTAAAGTTCTTCATAAGGTTAAAAAATTTTCCTGTTCCCTCTTCTTCACCTAAAAATTGATTTAAATAAATAAAATGATTGTTACTAGTCATGCATTGCAGAAACCTCACATGTTCTGGCCATTCAAACTTTTTCCATATCATTATGTTTGATAAAAATTAACCATTTAAAAAAAAAGGCTTTTGAAGATAATCAGTTGTTTGTGTCTCCTAAAAGTTTACTGAAATGGACATGTGGGATTTCTGCAATTCAAAATTCAAATATAAAATAATGTGAAGTCATTTGATAAGTTAACGACGGAATTATACGTAATAGAAATAAATGTGTTGTTAATATGAATAAAGAGTTATATAATTTTTCACTTTCACCTTCTTCCCATCTTCATCAATCGCGATATCGCAAGGTGCCTAATGCCGAACTCTTTCCTCTGCTCAAGCCCCTTTCTCAATTATAATCTACAATCCAATGAAACAAAGAATTTTCACTCAATAATCACAATTTCTTTCTTTTCTAAGGCTAATATTATTGTTATTGCCAAATATTTTGTGTAACCGGTTTCAACTCGTACGCTTTTCGAGTAAAAGAGAAAAGTCAAGTATTTCCGATAGATGATTCTGTAAATTGTATGAAATACTGAATCGACGGACCAGTTCAAAAGGGAAACAACTCAAAATTTAAAGTTTTGAAAATCCTGCATTTTAAAGCAGGAATTTGAAATTACTGCAAATTCTGTTTAAAATGTTTTACATTGACTACAAGTTTCAAATTAGAGTGTGTTAATTGGATTTATCACAGCAACCTGAGGCTTCAAAATGCGGTGTTGTCAAAGCTTTAAATTTTGGGTTGTTTCCCTTTTGAACTGGCCCGTCGAAATTAGAAAATAATTAAGTATTAAGGGAAAACCTAAGAAAATATCGAAGAGTACATTAACATACTAGCAGTCCTAAAACGTCTAACAAGTAAGAATACTACATAAGCTTTTAATTGCCGTGTTTACAGAAATCTCATTTGAGCCACTGGGGTCTCTCACTTTCCTAGGAATTAGTGAGGAAGAATTCGTTGACAGGTTATACCACAACCATATACACGAGTCTCATTTACTTCTGAAAGTTCATAATGTTCTGCCCAAGGTCAGGTCTTTCACTACAAACCAATATTCTCCAATCTTCCTTTCCCTCTTTTCTGCCTTCGTTTTAGTCCCCGCATATGATCCACGTATCTTAATGTTGTCTATCTTTTGATATCTTCTTTGCCCCGAACTTTTCTTTCATTCACCATTCCTTCCAGTGCATCCTTCAGCAGGCAGTTTCTTCTTACCTAGCCAGTGGCACAGCCAATTTCTCTTCACCACATAGAGGAAGTGTTATAAAATATGAAATAAGGGTACAAATATGAAATAGTGTGATATACGACCTGAGTCGTGTTGTATTCTACCTGAAGCCTTCCAAATCACCACACACTGATACTCTCTTTTTGCGGGAATATTTTAGTTTGCAGTTAGAAACTGAATTTTTTAAATGTTTATCATTATTACGTTTTCGATGAAAGTGAAAACTTTGGCAGTAACTTCTTTTCTTGAATATACAATGTTACTCCTCAATGTTAGAAATATTAATGATATATTCTTGAAGACAAATAACCTACCTTTATAGCAATGCACGTTTAATTGATTTAGTTTTTAAATTATATGTTTTGAGATTATGATTTAATACATCAGTGTGTGACAAAAATGAAATACTAGTATTATTAGAATTCCATATTTATATCCTGGTTTTCTGTTTCGTTACTAGTGTTGGCAAATGTAGGAGGAGGGAAGACCTCGTCTTCCAACAAACTTAGAAAGTAGTGGAATGAAACGGCAATGCAAGAAGTCACAAAACAAGTTCGAGAAAAGACGTGATAGATGATTCATCTGGATTAATTATTACGGTTGGGGGGGGGAAAAAACTTTCTAATGAAGATACTGGATGCTTCTTCTATGGTTTTCTTAATCAAGGCCATTTTGACTCTGCAATTTTGTTAATCTTGTAACTTGTTAGTATTTCTTCATGTTTATACTTCCATTTTTATGAAGGAATTGTGTTAAATTTTGAGGATATTATTTTTTTCAAACATTGTATAACATCTTACGAAATTCTAAATCCGGTGTACCATTCGCAGAGACATTCAGCAATAAACAGGGCGTTACTTTACGTCCAGCATTAAAAACATGTACAGTAGGTTCCAAAACGAAAAAACAAATTCGTGGTATTCCATATTTGTAACACTTCTTCTAATTATATCATCCAATATTTTCAACATAACTTTGCAGTTTAATTCTAAAATGTTCTTTGCCTCTCTCATTTCTTCTTCCAGTATTGATGAACTGTTACGTTGTAGAGCAGTGGCAGTCAGCACTCGCTGAAATGGGTAGAGTGCATGGAGGGTAAGGAACTCTGCTCCGTCGTGCACAAGGGATAGAGAGACAGCATACCCGCCAGCAGCGACGATTGCACGCTAGGGCTGTGTCTTGTCCGCGGGTAAGGGACGCTAGCCCGAGCGTGCAGTGTTTTGATGACCGCTGTTGTAGAGCAACATTCGAATCGTCTATGGTGTGAAATCCACACCGTTCTGTTTGTAATAATAAAAATTTATTGGAATTGAAGTTCAAACATACTAATTTTGTGTTATTCGCATTGGAAATAATCATACTTAATAGGGGAAGGTTGCCTGTATTGGACCAGTTTTTTGTTTTTTAATCCCATGTCTTTAAACCTGCATTACTAAGGTGGGGTGTGGTAAACCCCGGTGCGTATATTTCAACGAAAATGTAAGAGATGGTGCTAGTGTGTACTCTGTGCATCTGTATACCTTTCAATTCCATCCAGAAGAGTTCACTTAAGAAATTGTTTAAGTGAACTAAGAATAGTATATTTAATTGCGTTTATCTGATTTCTGAAACTTGCGGAAAAATATATTAGTTATTTAAAATGGGGTTTGTGAAACCCCACCTGAGCAATGGTGAGAATATTTATAGCATGAGTAACGCAGGGTTAATAATGATTAAATTGAATCAAAATATGTTCTAGACGTTCTACATTCTATGTACTTTCATCCTATAGTGTTATATTTTAAATTACACAATTCCTAATAAATATAAAAAGGTAAAATCAAAATCATGGAAATGGTCCAAATTGGGAAACCGATTGCCTAATTTGGACTCATAGTGTCCCAATTTGGACCTCGCAAAAATACATTACTAATAGTAAACAAATAAGTAGAAGAAGGGTATTTATTATAAATATCTTTAATTCACCTAATTTTATGTTAAAATGTATCAGATATTAACATTTGGTGAAAGAAGTTACACAATTCTCTGAACTTTGATGAAAAATTAAAGAAAAATAAGATAAATTAATTACAGAAACACTATTGTATTCAAGCTGATTGTTACACTCATAATATTTCTCTTTGCACTGAATTAGTTTTATATTAGTTGCTTTGTCTCGGTTACATAGCCTATTTTAAAATTAGAAGTAGACTCATAGAAAAGTAAAAAAAAGAAGAAAATGCAAAATGTTACATACAATTGGAAAGTCCCTGTTTGGCTAGGAAACTCCTGTGATTAAGGAAACGTAGACATAAAAAATAAAAAGGTGACATGATTTCCTCTTGCGTTTTAAAATTACCAGGGTCAGTATAAAGAACCCCGCCGCATTGACAACACAGACAACTGTGATGTTTACACCTCTTTTACCACTTACGGCTCCAACATGGTGTTTCTCTTTCTGAGCTATAACTTTCTGTTGCCTCTTTTGCACCGTTGTATATCCAGATTCGTCAACTTTGAACACAGTATTTGCTGTGATACCATTCTCATCGACAGTTTTTTTCAGCAGGTCGGAAAACTGGATAACACTGTCCCTATTGAACTCCTTTGCTCGGGCCATTTATGCTCCTTCTGGGTGACGGAAAGAAAGTTTTGAGTTTCGCTTCATAGAAGCACAGAACCACTTCTTTCCGGTCATTTTTTCTCCGCGTTAAAAGTGTAGGGAGCATCATATTATCCTGCGCCATCAAAAGCAAGCTTATGCATATCTTTGATTGTCAACCCATAGAACCTTTCTTCAAACAATAGAATGTGATCGGCAATAATTTTTTCCATACCTCAATTGAAGGTTGCTTGCCTTCCGAAGGACTTTATTGGAAAGCGTTTTTGCAATCAGCGTATATCTATGCTGTAGTCTATGGCACTCCATATACGCGAGCACACTCGTTGAGTCCATAGTCACCATTTCTTTATGCTGCTACCGCCATCTTCAAAGTATTATTTCATTTCTGGTAGGTTCCCCTTTTTGATATCTTGGAAACATAAAGACACAGAATCCCCCAATATACTACTTTTTCTTAACGTTGACCATAATATAATGCTTTATATTCATGTTGAAAAGAAATACTAACAGTTTCCTAAATTGGACTAGTCCAACCTAGGCAACTTGTTCACTTATGCAAACAGACGACACTAAACAAACTTACTTACTTACTGGCTTTCAAGGAACCCGGAGGTTCATTGCCTCCCTCACATAAGCCCGCCATTGGTCCCTATCCTGAGCAAGATTAATCCAGTCTCTACCATCATATCCTACCTCCTTCAAATCCATTTTAATATTATCTTCCCATCTACGTCTCGGCCTCCCCAAAGGTCTTTTGCCCTCCGGCCTCCCAACTAACACTCTATATGCATTTCTGGATTCGCCCATACGTGCTACATGTCCTGCCCATCTCAAACGTCTGGATTTTATGGTCCTAATTATGTCAGGTGAAGTATACAATGCGTGCAGCTCTGTGTTGTGTAACTTTCTCCATTCTCCTGTAACTTCATCCCTCTTAGCCCCAAATATTTTCCTAAGAACCTTATTCTAAACACCCTTAATCTCTGTTCCTCTTTCAAAGTGAGAGTCCAAGTTTCACAACCATACAGAACAACCGGTAATATAACTGTTTTATAAATTCTAACTTTCAGATTTTTTGACAGAAGACTAGATGACAAAAGCTTCTCAACCGAATAATAACACGCATTTCCCATATTTATTCTGCGTTTAATTTCCTCCCGAGTGTCATTTATGTTTGTTACTCTTGCTCGAATTTTTCCACCTCTTCGAAGGATAAATCTTCAATTTTTATAGTTCCATTTCGTACTATATTCTGGTCAGGAGACATAATCATATACTTAGTCTTTTCGGGATTTACTTCCAACTCAATCGCTTTACTTGCTTCAACTAGAATTTCCGCGTTTCCCCTAATCTTTTGTGGATTTTTTCCTAACATATACACTAAACAAACACATGAAATTGAAAACTAGTTTTAAAACACGCAGATAGTAGCTAATGAAAATACTTGTAACGTATAGTATAGAAATTTTTATTATTTACTCCTGCTGTATATAGAAGCTTAAGATCCGTAGCGTAAAAATTGTAAGCGAAAACACCAAAACACATTAACGGCAATCCTATTCGCTAAGATGGCTACAGCTCACTGAACTTCAAGATGAGTACCTTAGACAGCGTCAGCAAGCAGTGGTGCTATCTGAAATGTTTGAAATACTTCTATATATGGAAATACAACTGCGGTCCAATTTAGGCAACGGTCCAAATTCGGCAACTCTCCCCTACCAAAAGAAGTTTTCACGCTGCCGATTTTATACAGAAAAAAATAAATACAAATTCCGCGTGATGTTTAGGAAGACACTTTCGCTAATAAAATAATGCATATCGGTGTTATTATTGAATAAAGTATTTGATTTACTTACGTCGTATCGCAAAGAAAGGATGAAATGAATTATTTACAAATATTACAACTAAAGCTATCTAATGCTAATTACTCTGATTATATACGAATGTCAGAAACAAAAGAATACTTTAAATTTAAAACAATGGTAATTTAATTAAATGCACAATATGAGGTTTACATTGAATATATTTGATGTTGATTAAATTAATTATTGTTGATTATCTCTGAGTTTACTGATAATTAGGTTATGAAGTTCCTCATTGATTTGTTTGGACACACTAAAATTTTCATTGCCTTCTAAATACTCACGCAGTCTACCAAACAGGAAGCAATTACGAATCACCTGCGACAAGATGAAAATTACAATATAAAATCAACAATATTATAGTGATGTGTGACTTTGAATTTTTGTAATTCATCTTATTCTCACACCGAATTGGTGAACTGATACAAGAGCGAGAAAGCGAGAGAAATTACTAAAGAGACATACAAGAATTAATTCATTATTAAAAGACATAAAATTTTTTAGTAAAGAAACTGAAACTTCACACTTTAATTATCCAGTTGCATAATAATAAAATACCTGACTGTAGAATTGCTCACATTTATGTGCTACACTCTATATAGCTGCATTAAAATATTATCGCGATATCAGAGGTGCTGAAAATGCATTAATTACCACACACGAGTGACAGTTTTTTGACGTCACAGTGTGCAAAATATCACACATACTATGAAAACATAATTACGTTTTATAGTTTGGTGAAATGAAATAGAGGAATAGAAAAATGTAATATATATACCTGTTTGGCATATGTTGAAGTTGCGATAACTATCGGTGTTTTAAAATTCTGACGCACAATTGCTCTCGAACAGTGGATAATTTTATATATCCAATAGGGTAAATATTGGAGATGGAATTTTATTTTCACAGCACTTATATATTAGAAAAGGAAAAAATAGAATTAAATCCGTTTAGTTTGGAAAAATGTCTATTACGAGGGTTTTTAACAAATAAACCGTTGCGATAAAAGTGCCACTTTTTGATTTACTGAACCTGGTCATCATGCATTATACATTACAACGCCACAATATGCAAAACACAGTCACTGCAGATCTATCTCTTGGGTAATGGAACCTAATAGCATTCATGTTTTAATGCTCTGCATATTCAGTAATCCCATATATTTGCATACAACACATGTATATTCCACCCGATGTTTAGAAAGAAAAGTTTTCTGTCACTTGGCGCTTGTCTGAAATATTCACTTTGTGTTGGTGTAGACGTTTCAGAACAGAATTTTAGTTACATTCTCAAAACGTCCTCCATTTGAATCCATATAGATTTTTTTGTGATATGTGATATTCAGATATAGGCTACAACATTAAAAAGTATTATGTATCTTGAACTGTTGCTTGCATTTAGACACAGTTAGAATAGTTACCACTATGGGAAAATTGCTTCAGCCATATCTATCAAGTCATTTGCCAATATATCTGTTGTTCTACCTTCAGACATCAATCTGACTGTTACTAAGCACATTTTTACTGATCTTTGTGTTTAGAAAGTTTCCAGAACTATATTTTGTTAAGTAGAAGCAAGAAGAAGAGTCCACTGTGGTATTCGTCTTGGGATATAGAGGTGTTTCCGAGATGGTGTTACAAACTTTCAGGGATGATGGCGAAGCGCACATGTATCAATTTAAGGTCAGGAACCCTGGTCCGGAAATGACAGAGTCGAAATTTACAAGCAGAAATAGTTTTGTGGAAATGAAATAATTTTATTCCTCTGTATACCTTATTTCTGTGTATTTATCTGTACATCTTACACATACTGTATTCATCTGACGTTGTTTACGTTGTCTACTTACAGTATTCCATTCAGTGCGCTGTCTGAGGGGTGGGGACAGGAATCTACACTAAAGCAATGCAGATAGCGTAATGTGTAACGGACATGGTCGGTCCTGATATGCACGTCTGTAGACAGTAGTGTTTGTGTACAAGTTGCAGTGTCCAGTCGATCAGTTCTAGTGAAATGGAGGAGTACACGAGAGCGGAAAAAGCAGACCTGATTTTCGAATACGTATGAGCCAATGGGAACAGTAGACAAGCTCACAGATTGTATCGGGGCAAGTACCCATGTAGGAGACATACGGCCCATACCATTTTTCCACGACTGTTCCAAAGGTTAAGGGAAGGAGGTCACGTGTTGCCAAATTACAATTCAATTTCCACACAACTATTTTTGCTTATAACTTTCGTCTCAGTCATTTCCGGACCATGGTTCCTTTTCTCAAATTGATACATGTGCCCTTCGCCATCATCCCTGAAAGTTTGTAACACCGCCTCGGAAACAGCCTGTATACCGCTGAAATATACCGAAAGCAAGAAATGACCAGATTATCAGAAGAAAGAGACGAAGAATCTATGCATACCACAAAGCAATATTCTTTACTCTTTTCTATGGCAAGACAAAATGGATGAAGTTTAATTTCCGTAACGTAGCCTAAGCGATTGATGAAGTTGAATCACTTGAATAATTAAAGAACATAAGAATAATTGTGGTGAAAACAACAACAGAGAGTAAAGAATAAGTAACATGACTGTAGAATTTAGAAATTAAATTCCAAAATGATGTGAAAATGTTTAATCAGTCACTTACTTTTCAGTATTTACGACTATAAGTATGAATTCCGATCTCAGGACACAAATGAAATGAGTAACTCAACTAAAAACCACGAAATAGCTGACCACAATTTAATCTTTTCGTGATGTAAGGAAACAAAGTGGATAGGATTTAATTGAAAGTGAATAAATATTGCGGAAAATAAACATCAATGGGTGAAGAATATGAACAGAATATCAAAAAGGGCGACTTCTGCATAAAAAGCTGCTCATCATGTACAAATGGTGCCCTCTAGAGCTGGTGGGGTGTACTCGTTAAAATCGTTCAAATTTCAAATTTTATTAAAGTTGATAAGTTATTTCACATTTTGCAATATATCACGTAGGACCTGCAATTTATTAACATCCAATACTAATCGTTAAATGAAATATGGCGGAATGCATAATTTATCAATAGCCATTTCATATAAATTTGTACCAATAACAGAATACATGTACCCATTCAGACTAGGTTTAGGACACTATTAATAATTGCCCAGTATATACCATTATTTATTGCACTTTGTATAGGGAAAAAAAAGTAATTTCAAAGAGTATTTCTTTCCATTTTTAATCTAATTTTCTTATTTTAGGACATAAAAGCAGTAATATCACTAACAGTATATGGGTAATAAGTCTTTATGTTACATTTATTGAAACAACTTCTATACAGGCTGAAACGTAACAAATATCAATTTAAAGGGATTTTTTTTTAGTTATTTAAAAGAAAAAAAGTGTAACACAATTTTGCTCATTGTTACTTACTTCTTGAGAAAAAAAATTGTTTTATATGAAACATTTCTTATCGTGATTTGAGAAAGCCATTGATTTAATTCTCAATATGCTCAGTCAGTTTAAGAGAGCAGTGTATTATGATAATACTTGTATATGATTGAAAGAATGTTAGTTTTGTTCTTTAAATGTGCAGAAATTTGATCTGAACTGATGTAACAATTTAAAATTCTTTTGCAGAAGGAAAAGTTGCATTTGTTCGGATCAAATTTCTGCACATTTAAAGGACAAAACTAAAATTCTTTCAATCATATATTATCGTAATAAACTGCTATCTTAAATTGACTGACAATATTGGGAATTAAATCAATGGCTTTCCCAAAACACGCTATGAAATGTTCCATATAAAACAGTTTTTATCTCCAAAGGAAGGAGGAACGAGCAGAATTGTATTAAACTTTCTTGTGACAGAATTTAATTTGAATTAATACTACGTATATAACGTTCCATAAAATTGTAAAATTTTTATCATGATCATCATGATTTTCTTATATCTCTATTACATTCTTAGAACTTGTTACGGAAACATAATCTCTTCCTAAAATGGTAAAATTATGTTTTTCTTTGCGTTTTATTTCTTTTTAATGTTGCTATTTTATCTTAGAGTAAATATTTTTATTATTCTTCGGATTTTCCATTTCTGATTTTCTCCCTCTTTCTTCATGAGTTGTGTGTCGTGTTTCGTTTTATTATTCTGAACTTCGAGCTTTAAAGTAGTATGTATATTATGAGAACTAAAATATTGTATACTTTGCGTAGATCGATTATTAAATTTTACTATGTAATAATTTTGTTGTTCAGAAGATTTTCTGAAGCTGTGTTGCCTCAGTTATTTTGCTATATTCATAGTACGGGTAAAGTGAGATACTTCATCCAGGTAAATAGTTTTATATTTTTCACAGATTCTTCTTCTATACTGCTGTGACGTAAATATTTTTATTATTCTTCGGATTTTCCATTTCTAATTTTCTCCCTCTTTTTTCGTCTATATATTCTAACCTTTTTAACTTGGTTATTTAAAGACGCTATATCAACTACTAGGTTATTTAGCGTCAATTGGTGATAGCGAGATGTTATTTCGCGAAATGAGTCCGAGGATTCGCCATAGATTAGCTGAAATTTGTCTCATGGTTTGGGAAAAACTCGGAAGAAACCCAGCCAGGTAATCAGCCCAAGCGGGTTTCAAACCCGCGCCCGAGCGAATCTCCGGATCATCTATATTTGAATTATAAACTAGGAAAATGTATAACAATTTTCTGTCAGATTGTAAGATGAAGTTCCTAAAGTTTATTACAGAGGCAGAACTATTGTTTTAGTTGTTTCATCAACCGATAGATGGCAGTTTCCAAATAAAATATGTACGAAAGGAAATGGCGACGTAATGTGTTTTAAGATAACATTCGACTGTGCAGGTGCAAGCTAGACTATTCCACTTATACAAGGGAGATTGGGTACTCAAAATAAGAAACGGAAAAGTCCAATATTGATCTACATGTAAAGATTGAAATGCATATCTTCAAGATTTTAAAGATCGAACAGATCTAAACAATTTGAACTTCTACATTCAAATTAAATCTTAATCCAACATTGAGATCGCAAAGCCCCAATCGTTAAGAAATAATATGCTGTTATCCCTAAGGTAATTTAATCCTGTAGATAATCAACAAGAATAGATCAGCTTACCTTTCAAGAGAGTTAATTTATTTTTTATGGAAGCGAAAAAGTTGCGAGATGATCACATGCCAGATTTGTTATAAATTAAAAAGACAAGATCATAGACATAGTATAAATATGGTAAAACCGAAATGAAGTAAAAATAGTGGGGAAAATGTGAGGGAGTGTAGACTCTGCTATTAGGAACCACAAACAATTTTGCAAGATACAGTAGCTACAAACAATAATGTATTTACATCAACAGACTATAAATATGCAAACTGTAAATGTAGCAAAAGTTAAAGAAAGACAATGTTAGGAATTATTTTCACTAATTTTAATAAACATGTGATTAGCAATACGTTTAGTTACTTTTGTAATGTGTGTGTCAGGCTGTGGTACGAAAAAGGAATAAAATCTGTGAACTTAATTGCATACCAAGGATAAAGACATTTCAAAGGATTCTATAATCCCACTATCACTCATGGTTTATTTCCTGTTATGATATATTCTTAGTCCAAAATGAATTTTTTCAATTAATGTCTGTTTGTCCGGGTATAATAGGCCTAACATTATAAAGCAATTAGTATGTGAAGAGTCCACTGCAACAATGATGGATATCATTTGGAATACATTTTGCAGGAGAAGCAATTGACAGTTTGAAATGCTTAGCGCTCAAAGCTTAACTGTGATTTTCCGATCATTACTGGACAATGACTATTAGTGTTAATGCCATATAACTCTCTATATGCATTCTATATGTCTTAAGCTATGCATTGACAGTCTTGGTTCATTTTCGACAAGAAAGTGACATTCATCAATCTTGCAGTGGACTCTTCATATGATACATATGGAGTGTTCTTTCTTTTCTTTCACAATTATTTTCTTGTATTATTTCACTTTAATAAAAGACAGAATGCTTATTTAATATTCATTTGATACATCTGTGCCAACGAATATTATGCATGACGGCATTGAAACGCATAGAAACACACAGCTGGCGCTCTCCTCCGAAAAGTGCAATCGTATATCACGAATTTAATGACAAATTCTTTTTTTTCTGTCATTTTTACGTAATTAATTTACTTTTTCTCACAATTTTATTACGTACAGGACTGAGTTGCTAAGCTTCATCATAACTCAAAATCTTGTGTTGCAATCCAGCGTAGGACAAAATTAATTTGGCCATTTTCAATGTGACATCTTGTGTGATTTTGGGTTGTAGTTCAGCTTTATACTCACCCCTCATCTCAGAAGTTCCAACGTGTATCCTTCAAATGTACGTCTGACTGAGCTCCAAATGTGATTTGAGGTAAACCATCTCTAGGCATATGAAATATCCGCTATATTTTCAAAGATAATATCGGTACTTTGTGAACAAATAATTTTTTCGGCTCGACATAGGCATCAAAATGGCGGGACTTCAGCAGCATGGCAACACAAGAACATCTCATTGACTATTGACAACTATCCATGCTCCAAGAAGAGTCGGGACATACGATCATGTTTCAGGCAGTGATAAAGCTGGACATTTTAGCCGTTATAAAATATATACCGTGGCCAACTATTCGGAAAAATTTAAAGTTTAAAAATTTCATTATCTGTCATCTTTCACAAAACTCCGTAGGAACTGAGAAGGCCTTGCAAATAAACACAACACAATTTATCTTTCGTATTTAAGTGGAACACCTTAAAACTGATGACACATTTTAGTGCGAAACTGAGCCTTAATATACGAGTACATAAGGAATATTAATTGATTACGGGAACTGAGTGACTTGTGCTTCCTCAAGATATGCTACTTCTTTTGGGGTGTAATTATGTAACATTGAACAATATTTAACGACTCTGTATGAACTGTGGGGTTATCTAGCGTTTATGCGATTGGTGATATCGAGATGGTACAGTGGACTCTCCTAAGTTCGTCTGAACCGAATTTAAATTTCAGTCAACTAAGGGTAGTGAATGTGGCAGATGAAATGAATACAAATTCGTATTGGCTATCCATCAACGAATACAGTACTGTACTTGCATTTCCTGCCCGCTCCGAGACTTGTGTATGCGCTTCTAGTATCACAGTGAGTTCTGACAGTTCCGTCTCACAAACGGCACAATTCTCAAATAGAAAAAGAAGCGTTAATTAATTTAAAATCAGTGATTAAATATGGATGTCCTAATCAATCAAATATTCTGTTTTCCTTTAATAAATGGATCACGACAAGACACAGAACCAATTCCCATTCAAATGGCAAACCCATTTGAAGAGTCCACTGCAAGAATGATAGATGTCACTTTCTTGTCGAAAATGAACCAAGACTGTCAATGCATAGCTTAAGACATATAGAATGTACATAGAGAGTTATATGGCATTAACACTGATAGTCATTGTCCAGTAATGATCGGAAAATCACAGTTAAGCTTTGAGCGCTAAGCATTTCAAACATTCAATTGCTTCTCCTGCAAAATATATTCCAAATGACATCCATCATTCTTGCAGTGGACTCTTCAATTCTTAGTGCCCGTAAAGGGGCGTGTCTAATTCTCCTACGTAAGCAGTCGAACTTGTTTTCTGTCAAACTTAAGTGCTTCCACTGTATCTGGCTAGAAGAGTCCGATGTTTCGGCATGGAATTACCTGATATTCGTCTAAAATTTGACGAAAACCTTGGGAAAATCTGAACCAAGTAACCAGCCTTAGCAGAATTCGAACTCACTCCAAGCGCAGCCTTGCATCAAATGGCAAATGCGTTACCACCTCAATTACGCAAGTGGCCAGATGTAGGACATTATAGAATAATGTAGGAAAATTGAACATAAAAATCTAAAATTCAAATAAAAATATTTATGATATAATATATACACCTCTACATTTTGTATATCCGTAAATTATAGCGTACTTCCCTGAAGAAGAAGAAGAAGAAGAAGAAGAAGAAGAAGAAGAAGAAGAAGAAGAAGAAGAAGTAATCTTACGCAAAACATTAGGCTTCTTTGAAATGTAATCTTGAAACTCTGCATAATTTAAGATTTGAAGACCTCCCTCAAAGAACGTTGTATATCATATGCAAAAGCCGTTGATATACAACGTTCTTTGAGGGAGGTCTTCATTTTTAAAATTATATTTTACTAAAAATAATACCTTTCATTGGGTCAGTCGTCTCTTCCTTTGTCTGCCTACCGTGCTGTCAGTGAAAAAAATAAGGACCTTTGAACATTAGAGTTTTCGTATTGTATTGTATTTATTTACATTCCATGGTATTCTTACATCGCTTCACTCCTAGAATATGGAACATGTTGAAAGAGTTGTGTGCAAGAACAGAATAAAAATACTCCACTAGTTTCAGCAGTTCAGAATGACAGTTTTCGTGCTTGCTCCCCCTTAAATACCTAACCCACTATCATCACAAGACAAATTTTCAAAGGCAGTGCTATGTTGATACAGAAATTGGTTCAAATCATACACTTCATCATAATTTATTTCAATGCCTTTTCCACTAAAAATTGAGTACATATTGCTAAATTGTATCCTGGAAAATGCTGAGTCTCTGTTCATATCATTACGTTATATTGTTATTATTATTATTATTATTATTATTATTATTATTATTATTATTATTATTAATGTTACTGGTATTATGAGATTTTTCAAGCTACTAAAATTAACATCGATATGTTGCGGGACTCTTAGGTTGTGTATATGGCGCGTTCCAATGCGTATCACCATCTAAATCAACACAAACCAAAAGACATCCGATCCTTATGAAAAGGACATAAATCCCCCAATTCATTTTTTTAGAATCTGTCCCTTATTAAAAATAAATTAAGTACGTTATTGTGTAAACTGTGAATGAATTCATATAATTTACGATGTTAACAATTTCCAGGTTGAAGATTCGGCGAATGAAAGAGGAATTTGTAATAAGTATAGACGACATCAATGTCAACCGTGCCCTTGTAATCAGGTGTAGAAAATAAGTACCATATGATTTCATATTCCCAATTTACCATTATCTTTTTGGCAATTACTGACCAATTGCGAGCTTAAGCAATGTGAGTGAGAACGTTCAATGTTAATAGACGCATATCTGTATGTCTGATTGTACCTATGTCTGATTGTATATAGGTTTGTCCTTTTTTATATTTGTCAATCTGCCTGCTTATCTTAATCTTCCTTTGTCTCTCAGTATGCCTCATTGCTTGCATGTTTGTCTTTCTGATGCATACTTACATGTATGTTTTTTTGTTCCTCTGCCTATTTATTTGTATTTTTGTCTCATTGTCTGTCTTTCTATGTTTCTTTGTCCTTACCTGTGACTGTCTGTTGTCTGCCTGTCTATCTTTTCTTGATCTATTTTTCTAATTTCTCTTCCTATTTTTCAGTTTTTCTGTTAGTTCTTCTGACTGTCCATTTGTCTTTCTGTTTATTAATATCTATATATTTATGACTTTCTCCTATTATTATGATGATTATGATTATTATTATTATTATTATTATTATTATTATTATTATTACTATTATTATTATAAACTATGAAAGCTCTTGACTGCTGTGTTTACAATATAATAGCACTGCACCTTGTCCTGACAAACATTTTTATTTATTTATTTATTTATTTATTTACTTATTTATTTATTTATTTATTTATTTATTTATTTATTTATTTATTTACTTATTTATTTAATCTGACAGGATTAAGGCCATAAGGCCTTCTCTTCCATCCTACCAGATAGCACATATAAATACAAAAAAAGAAATGCAGACACTGATGAAAATAATACAAATTAAATTAAAGCCCTATAGAGGGTCAATAGGGTCAACAGAACACTACAGAGCTCTCATCGAGCTAATACAAGAAAAAAAGAAAGAAAAACAGAGATAGCAATGATAATAGTGATAACCAGGGAAAGGATTTATATGTAAATACATATTTACTTATAAAGCTAATATAATTTATATTTTGCATTATCTTTATGTTTCACAATGTGTAGGGTTGAAAAATCCTACTTTTATTTTCCATATTTTTCCATATTTTAGAGTTTAGTACATATTTTCGTTAATTTCCATATATTTTCCATATTTCATATAAAACAGTCCATATTATATTAGGTTTAACAATAAAACAAAACAAAATTCCATTAACTTTTAAAAATACATTTCAACAATAGAGATTTAAACACATGTTCAGTAATCCCTTTAACATCAGAGTTATTTGAAAATTAGCAGTCCTATCAACAATGGGAAAGTAAGTTACAAAACTGTATTAATTTAATTTAAAATTTTTAACAGACTTCAGTTGTGCAGCTCAACAGTTAAATGCCAGTCAGAGTACACATAGGTTCAGTTTTGTAAATCATACTATAAAGACGGTAAATATGCCAAAAGTACGTCATTCAGTCAATTTAAAATCAAAACTAACAAGTTACATTTCAGAATTTAAAGAAGATGGTTTATCAACTGACAATAAAATATTATTTTGTAATTTGTGTCAGTGTGCAGTATCATCTACACAAAAGTTCCTGGTGCAACAACACATTACAACTAGTAAACATCAGGCCAACAAACAACTAAATTCCAAGCAGAGACAATTGTTTTTAACACAACCAACAACATCGAATGTAAGATCTGAGTTTAACATCGACCTGTGCCGTTCTCTCATCTCTGCTGATATTCCTCTCTACAAACTAAAGAATAAGGTCTTCAGGGAATTCCTTGAAAAATATACTCAACATACAATCCCGGATGAGTCAACACTTAGGAAGACGTATGCTCCATCCATCTACGATGAGACAATACAGAAGATAAGAGATGAAATTAAAGATAGTTCAATTTGGGTTTCCATTGATGAGACTCCCGACAAAGAAGGTAGACTTGTTGGTAATGTAGTTATCGGTTTGTTAAGTGAACAATATTCTGAACGAATTCTTTTACATTGTGATGTTCTAGAAAAGTGCAATAACAAAACTATAGTTAAACTGTTCAACGAAGCTATGGGTATCCTGTGGCCAAAGGGTATTATGTACGATAATGTGTTATTCTTTATTAGCGATGCTGCC
Organism: Periplaneta americana; assembly: GCF_040183065.1. Lineage (NCBI taxonomy): Eukaryota > Metazoa > Arthropoda > Insecta > Blattodea > Blattidae > Periplaneta > Periplaneta americana. Next base: position 91,440,301 of record NC_091119.1, read on the forward strand.
CCTTATATGGTCAAAGCTGGACAAGCATTATCTGTTGTATATCCTAAATTGACTCATTTTACTTGTGTGGCGCATGCATTTCATCGTGTGGCAGAAGTGGTCAGAGACAATTTCCCTAAAGTAGATTTGTTGATTTCATCAGTGAAAAAAAGTATTTCTCAAAGCTCCCAGTAGAGTTAACGTGTTGAAAGAAATGTACCCTGAAATTCCATTGCCACCAAAGCCAATTTTAACTAGATGGTGTACATGGCTAGAAGCAGTTGAATATTATGCCGAACATATAGACTCTATTAACAATGTTCTCCTTGCATTGGACTCTGAAGATGCAGTCTCAATTGATACTGCGAAAACAGTTACCTGTGACATAAGTGTGAAGAATGACTTAGCTCACATTCAGCATACATTTTCATGCATCATAAAAACGCTCAAAAGTCTCCAAAATAGGCACCTTTCACTATCTGAAAGTTTTGAAATTATAAATAGTACTGTGGAACAACTGAATCGTGGTAGAGGTAAAGTTGCAGATGCAGTAAGAGCTAAGGTGGACACTGTACTTTCAAAAAACCCTGGATATGAAGAACTACAAAAGGTTGTTGCTGTGATGAGTGGTGAATCAACAGTGAAGATTAACTTGGACTTATCCCCAGCAGACATTGTGAAATTGAATTATGTACCAGTTACTTCTTGTGACGTCGAACGCTCTTTTAGTCAGTATAAATCTATCCTCAGAGACAATAGAAGAAGATTCACTTTTCAGCACTTGAAAGAAATGTTTGTAACCTATTGTTATGGTAACAGACAATAAAAATTGTGTTTTGTTGAAACTACATTGGAAGATAAGGTACGTCCATTATATTTTTTGTTTAGTTTGATTAAAATGTACCAATATTTAACGTACATAGTCATTTTTTTATAATTTTAAGTCCATATTTAATTCCATATTTTGGTAAAAATCCATATTTAATTCCATATTTTGGTAAAAATAACTACATATATATTTACATATTTCATATATTTTTAGTCCATATAAATCCGTTCCCTGGTGATAACTGAAGATAATAATAATTTTCCTGTTATAATAAATTTGAAAAAAAATTAGGTCGTCCTTCATATTATTCAAATATCTAAGACTAGGTCTCATATCTGCGTGTGTGTCTTTCTGTTTGATTTCGTATGTCTGTTACATGTCTTTTGACGTGAGACGTCTATATTCGCTTCCAGGTTAAATTGTTTACTTCAAAATTACCAAAGGAAGAATGACCACAGACAAAAATATCCAGAGCAAAATGTCCAAGGGAAAAAGTTCAGTAAAAAATGTCCAGATACAAAAATTCCCACAACAAAATATCCAGTATTAAAAATGTCTACTATGAAAATGTCCACAACAAAATATCCAGTATAAAAAGCCCGCATTCAAAAATGCCTATAAAAAGTCCATAATTGGAAAAAAAAATCCATAACAATTTTTACAGAAGCAGTAACCAGGAGAAAGACTACAATGTAAAATGTTTTATTGGGATTGCTTAGCGACGTACCAAATTTTAAATCAAGACTGACAGAATGGCTGAAATTATACGTTTACAAAAAAGGAAAACATTTTAGTACACAATGGCTTTTGTTATCACTTTCATTCAAGGAGCAAAAATGATAATAAATCATATTGAAGATGAGTGGAAAGAAGCACCTGTTATGCGAGATGTGTGACGAATGCTGATATGGATAACTTACATGTAGATAAACCAAGAGGAGATTTAATTTTATGGACATTTATATAAGTGGATATTAATACATGGGAAGTGAAAGGACTTCATTTTGGCGCTAGGGGAACTTGATTTAAGTTAACCAAAACCATTCTCCTTTCTCTTAAATTTTCTAATGATGACATTAACAAAATTTGTCTAATGGTATTGAGAGATTCATTATCCATTTTACACAATCACTTGTATAACACTACGTAATATTTATTTTATTTCAATTCATTAGCCTACTCATAATTGTATTTTCATCTCATGTCTCTCCGAAATGAAATTGTACTTTATTTTTTAATTTTTAATTGTTCTGTATTTTCTCCGCAAATCATATTGTATCGTTTTCTTAATTTAACATCTGCTTTGTATTATGGATCCTATGGTCAGCCGTAGATGACGGCCAGATGTCCCAAATTGTGGAATTAGTAGTAGTGAACATTTAATTTTTATGGACATTTATGTAAGTGAACATTTTGCTAGTGGACATTTCTGTTTGCGGACATTTTGAAATGGACATTTTAACCTCCAGCCCTATATTCGACCTATCGTTCATTCATTGAGTGTTCTGTCCAAGGGCACGCCTTTCACTGAAAACCAGCTTTCTCCAATCCTTCCTATTTTCGGCCTTTCTCTTTGTCTCCACATATGACTCATATATCTTAATGTTGTTTATCATCTGATATCTTTTTCTGCCCCGAACTCTTTTCTCCTTCACCATTCCTTCCAATGCATCTTTCAGTAGGCAGTTCCTTCTCAGCCAGAGACACAACCAATTCGAGCTATGAAACAGAAATAATGTTAACGTTTTAACATGGAGAGCTTACTATTACGTCACTCGCGGTAATATAGAAGTAGAAGTGCAAGACGAATTTCGCGCCGCGTGGTTTTCAGGCGATCCGTCTCGCTTCTTTCTCTATTTAATATGTCTCGTCCGTTTCATTTTTTATATTCCTTCTCACGTGATAGCTGTTACAGTCCACTCAACGTAAGCCCCGCTCTCAATATGTTACTCCGCTCACGTGTTTGACTAACCCTTCTCCAACCTGTTGTTATATTGCAGCTTATTATCTCCAATGTATTTTTAATAGGCATATGCCTCTGTTCGCGATTTGAAATATGTACACCTAAATTAAAAATGGCACCTATTAACAAAATATCTCAACTATTTATACATCCTTGCAATTGCTATTTATTCGACAAACGCAATAATATTCGTTTCATATTTATTATGCGTGGTCGTAACAAATTATCATTTTGCAATAGGCATATTACACAGGCCTATTACTTTTATTTTATTAATACATCCGTCTGTCATAACAGATGACCATATAGGTCCGGAAAACAATTTCAAAGTTTTGCATATATGGAATAGAGAGAAAAATAAATACATAGATAACACATTATATTAGGCATTGTCGTATATTATTTTGAGAAAAATAGGGCTATGCCACATTTTGCTATAAATTTTGATAAAATTAGTACAACTAAGAAAAACTAATAAAAATAAAAATAGAGAATTCTGTCTCTCCTATCATGAATATTTCGGCCCGTGTTCAAATCAACGATAGTATTTGTTTTGGAAAGACCATAGACTACGTTCAAATTCAACTTTCCCGTTCAAAATTCTCTTACGTTCCTTCAAATGAAATGGTAAAGGTCGCAGTGAGACAAATGACTAAGAGACACTACTTCTCAGCTCAAAGTACCCTTGCAAGGACGGGCGATCGCGGAAGTTTTAACTGTTTATTCTCAAATATCCCTCCTTTCATTTGAACTTTCATTCTTCTCGTTCTGTAATCTAATTATTGGATAGGGTGACTCATTTCTGCTGTAGTAGTATTTATCCACTTTCATTATGTAATGTGGACTTTACACCACTAATAAAATGTTGTGAACATATTCATTACCCAACTAGTTCGGTAATGAAAAGATACTAGATTTCTTAGCCTTCACCATTTCGTTTGGAACACCAATCTTCAAATTTTTTATATTGCATTTCATATCTTATGCGGAATTTCGATATCTGAATCCTCGTTTAAACTCATTTTAATAATGTTTGTTTATTTCTCCTATTACTGCTGTTCTTCTGTTACAAACAAAAACCCATCGTGTTCAAAACTAATAAGAAAATAATAATAATAATAATACAATGGCCTCTCCACAAAAGACATGTTCAAAGCTAATAAAAATGATAGAATTACTTTTATCAAAAAATTAATTTTATCAAAGTGGGTATAGTTATCTTAACTTCATATTACAATACTTGACTGGTTATCAAATTCCTATTGTAATATGAAACGTTACGATACACATAACGTAAATAATTATTATTTAATTCTTAAACCCATCCTTATCCAACCTGAATATTACATACCAAGATTATATATGTCTCTGCCTGTTAGTATGGGCTTATCTATCAGAATATTTATCAACGTGCTTATGCATCATTCTGTCTGTGTGTCTGAAGTTATGTTTGTCTGTCTATCTATTTGGCATATGAAAGTGAAAGGCGTTGCAAAAGCGATGAATTTGCGTTCTGCTGATCACCAAAATCGACATGTTATCCCGCGGTGTTGGCTACAAGTTTATCGCTTTATCGTAAACAAATCTCTTTAGTTGTGAATGCTACGTTAAATGTCGTAAAACACGTGTAGTGCGGTCTTTAAAACACTTCTCGTTGCCGGTGACTGTATTTTAACACGCCTGTGGACGGCGAATATAAAAAGGACATTATAATGAAAAGTGGAACGTCATTTATAGCAGGCGCTCTTGCAACGCAACGCCCATAAATTGATCTTAAATGGCTTGTACAGAATTTAATCAACACAATACATCGAGCAGTTGACTCGTGAAATGCATTTTACACGTCCAATATCACCCAGATTGACTGCATGAGAGCCAGAGATGAGATTCTGATTGCGTATATGGTTGACGGCGACCTCAAAATTTGCAATCTACAAAATTTGGTCAAAATCAACGTAGCGTCACTAGTTTGAAATGATCCCGAGGCATAAATCTCTTCTGTATAAATTAACAGATGGCTATCTGATGATTGAGTTACAGTGTTCCGGCCCTTGACACGTCATTAGCATAGTTCTACACAAGTCGATGAGTTTCCCGAATACGTAAACAATGCGAAACTATTCACTTCAGCAAAATATTAAATTTGAAGACATGTTTGACGTGCAAGAAAATGCTCAGAATTTTCCCACAAAATGTTAATATTGAGAGTACATATTAAAATTCATGTAGATGTATTATTATTATTATTATTATTATTATTATTATTATTATTATTATTATATAAATCTGTTTATGACAACTGACGTCGTTTTCCGATGCCCATAGTCCATTCTTCTCTGTTGTTCCATTGTCCTACTTGGAGATTTGTACTTTCCATATCGTTCAAAATTCTCTCAAGCTGACATCTTTCCGGTCTTCCCTTATTCCTTCTCTCCGGTGGTACCCAAATCAATACCCGTTTTGGCATCTATCAGTGTTCATATGTTAAACGTATCCATACTATTTCAACTGTTTGGTCTCTATTTCTTCTATGATGCCCTTTTTTATTTAGCTCGCCCATTTTCTCTTTTATTATTTCATTTCTAATTTTATTTCGCTTAGATATTTTCAAGGATCTTTTTAGAAAGTTCATTTCTATTGTTTCAATATTCTTTTTAAGTTTATTCTGAATTTGCCAACCTTCTGAAGTGTAAGTCAAAATGGCTTTTATTATCGTATTAAATATTTGAAGTTTTCTATTTTTAGTTATATTTTTACACCAGATTATAGCTATGAGTATGAGTATGTGTGTACATTGGGCTGTCTATTTGCTTATAAAATTGTAATATAGTGTTAATTGCTACATAACATTTTATTATGATTAACGTTTGCAGCATTAAAATGCCATCTTCAGATTATTCATTTCAATGTTCCATAGAAGATGGCATTTTAATGCTGAAAACGTTAATCATAATAAAATGATGTGTAGTAATTAACACTATATTACAATTTTATAAGCAAATAGACGGTCCAATATACACACATACTCATAGTTATTCCTCCTTATCGGTCAAATGCCATCATCATTATGAAAATACCAGATTATAGAATTTAAAACATTTATTGCTTTACGGGATTGAGTGATTCACTCTTGCATTTCTCTGGTATGTGTATCATCAATATCAATTTTAAATCTCAAATACTTCAATACAGTAACCGTTTTTATGCAATTTTCATATCTATCTGAAGATTTCTTGGTGTATTTCCGTTACATACAAACGCATTATCTTTCACCTACGAGTATATTGGTTTCCAGGCTAAATTCACATTATTTTTCGTTTAATTTACGTGTCATATATTCAATTTTATCCTGTTCTTGGACAATAATTATTTGATCATTTGCAAAATGGAGAGAATATGTAATCGTATCATTTAAGGGTATCTACACGCATTCCTTTATATTTCCTTTTCCAATTTGTAAGAGCTGCTTCAACATAAATATTAAATAATATAGGGGACAGGTTACATCCTTGTCTTAAAATCTTAATACTTTGTTAAGAGGTCCTGGAGATATTTTGTTCCAATTTTAATTTTTGATAATAATAATAGTAATAATAATAATAATAATAATAATAATAATAATAATAATATTATTATTATTATTATTATTATTATTATTATTATTATTATTATTAAGTTACGAAAACTTCATATTGCGGATTTTAAAATTATGCTATCTTTTTTTGAAGTATGGAAGTAGGCTACTGTTACTTTGAACCATCAAATATTCTTCTTCTTCTTGTTGGTTTTTCTCATATTTCTGGCTAGTTTCTCGCCTAATAGAACTCGAAACAAATATAATACATTTGAGATGTAATATGGTTTTAATTTCGTTTACAATGTGTGATTCCTTAAATTTGTTAATAACCTGCTTATATTATAATTTCAAAAGTAACAAATTCTTTATTATCCCAATGTGCGCTACAATATTTTTAAAGCTTTAATTATATAATTTGATTATAGTGTCAAGGGTTTGTTAATCTGTTTTTATTGAAGATTTAAAAAATGCAGATCTTCATATAAGCCTATTTGTATATTATTATATTATTTAGAGTATTTGACATAATACAAACACATTGTTTTTAATGTTGTGCATAATTAAATAAAACTAAGAATTTAACAACATACAATTACACTGATAATGGAAAAAAAATGATAAAATAAAATTATGGACATTATAACACAGAAATCTATAATGTATAATTCCGAATCCAAGTGCAATTCGTGGTGATGAAATTTAGTCTCGGTGTAAGTTTTTCGCTTTCTCCCCTTTTCATGCACTGTATTAATTTAATCAATTCTTCATCACCAGCTTTATCATAGTTTCATAAACAAGTCCCCGGTCTATATAGGCAGCACCGTATTAATTCCACTGTTTCTGAGTAGGCGCTGAATTTTTATACATCATGTGTATGCATACCATTGTCTTACGAAGACGATGGTTTTACATTGTCCGAACAGTTATGTTACAGGAAAGCATGAGAATTTCTGTTTTGTTTGTTTTAGGTTACATTTTTATCTTCAGTCTAACCGAATCCATAGACACAGATTTAGTTGAGGGAATATAATTTAACTCGATGTGTGTAATTGCGGCTCAATATCTTTTCTCTAGTTGAAATTGTAACGGATTAAATTAAGAAAATGACGGAAAGAAGAAACGGTATACATTTTTTCTGACCTCCAAATTCTTCTATTATTTAATTTAATAATCTAACCCAATATTTTGGGTTTGCCTTGCGACACAGAATGAGCTCACAATAAAATTGAAAATGAAAAATTATATAAGCACGTTTCAAACAAAAGAGATTAACGATGAAAGAGTAATGGAACGGAGAAAAATTCTCTCCGGCGCCAGGATTTGAACCCGGGTTTTCAGCTCTACGTGCTGATGCTTTATCCACTAAGCCACACCGGATACCACCCCGGCGTCGGACAGAATCGTTTCAGATTAAGCTCCAACTCTTGGGTTCCCTCTAGTGGCCGCCTTCTGCACTACGTCATATCTGCATGGAAGTATCATATGTATTTCGGTACATTAAAATAATATATAATAATAATAATAATAATAATAATAATACATAGGCTAAAATAATATAAAAGAGATTAAGACATAAGAAAAAAAATAGAACCTAGTACAATTTAAATTGAGTGTACACCATAAAGATGCTGACGAAATATCGCTACAGAAAATTTTATTATGTTGGCGACGTTGGCAACATGAAGATCTCTATTCAGCTTGTATTTTTCCCTTCACTTTACAAAGGTTTTTGGAATGGTACCTCTCGCTCCGAAGAAGAGACCGGTAACTGATTTTTTCTATGTTGTATTTCGCTGATAGGTACTGAATCGTGGGCTCGTAGATTTTCCTTTTCTCTTCGTGCACTTCAGATGGTTGAGTGGCTGAGATATAAAATCTGATCGTATGTTCAGTTATTTCGGCTGTCTATTCCTATTTGTAGCTATGATATCGATCCTAGGATTGCTCCCGCCATCAACAATACAACGAACTTCCTCGTGAACGTCTAGATTTTTGGATCGAAGTGCATTCGCGATCATAGAACGTATGGTGTTGTGAAGTTTTATTCTGAGTACTTCTCCCTGTGGGCAACTCCCAAGCACATGTGGTAAAGCTTTATACTCACTGCAGTGACTACAGTGTAGAGCCTGTAGAGCGACCAGGGAGAGAACGTAATGGTGCCACCATTGCAAACATTTTTAGCATTTCCCTGCACTCAGAACATAATCCTTCATGCTTGTTGATCCACGAGTTGGCTGCAGGTACTTCTTCAAACAATACCACTCCTTTTATTTCTGAGGGTATGCAACCAGGTTTTTAATTCACGGTGCCGAAGTTGTTGCCTTAATTGTTTCACGGATCCTGTGGCCTCATCTCTGCTAACTTGCAATTCCGACAAGTAACGAGTTCTTATAGTTTCGTAGTCTCGTACAGCATTAACGTGCTGGTCATTTACGTTTTCTAGCTTGTTATTGATGTTCAGTTGCTGCAGATAGGATTCCTATGTAGCGCGCATCACTGACAGTCCTTTGTATTTGGCACTTGTATACAGCATGCTATTAGGAGTGTCACCTGGGAATTGTAATATATTTTTATTTGCGTTTGTAATCATATTGTCAGCTGTAAAGAGGAATTTTTTGGGGATCAGATTCACAGATGCAGTTTGTTGTTGTCTTAATCCACAAATTGACTTATTTGCTCAATATGTGGTAATTTTCTTATTACTTTCTCGATTTGTTTCATAATATATCATATCGGCAATTCAATGCTAATATAGCCAGGTTAGCTTATTTAATGTTGGAAAAATTTAGGTTAGTTTTGATACCTTCAATTACGTTTGCAAGAAGTATGGTGACTCTCCGTGTTTAGCTATCTCGTACTTTTGATGCAGTCTGTATGCGATTATAATGCTCTGCGTGCATGCCTCCATCAACACGTGCTCATTTAGTGATGATTGTTTCAGTGAATGATTTATTAAACAGCTGAAATAGTAGGAAAATTATCTTCGTCAAATGTTAGCACACATATTGACATGTTCATTACTATAACAGTAATCGGAAAGTGCAAGTGACAGAACAAATGATAACTAATCAAACGAGCGATTGACTAACGAGATCATTCAGTCTAAATTGGAAATCAGAAGTTTATATTCATATGTAACGCATGTACTTGAGTGGTGTAAACTTTTCACAAAGTGATGAAAGAGAATGACAGTTTCTATGCGTTTCATTCGGTTTTTTGGAATATTAGACACACATACAATCCATTGCATTCCGTGGCTTAAAAGCAAGTTGGAAATATTGCGTTATTATTATTATTATTATTATTATTATTATTGCTATTATTATTGTGATGATGATGATTATTATTATTATTATTATTATTATTATTATTATTATTATTATTATTATTATTATTATTATAGCACCAACAGTTGTATTGTAATTGATAAGATGATACTGATAATATTAATCCTGCGTAGAAGCAATAAACGTGGATTGAGCCTTAGGCCTAAATGCTTGTTATCAATGTTGTCTTAGATGCAATTGCAGCCCATATAGACCTCTCTGACGTCAGTAGCTGCATTGGTAGCCCAGTTCGCTTATGACGACGGCAGACCCGGAAATATCAGCGATGGCGTAGTTGCATTTGTGGTTAACAGAGCCAAGGTTATGAGGATTTATCAGTATGAGGATTTATTATTATTATTATTATTATTATTATTATTATTATTATTATTATTATTATTATTATTACTGCATTATGAATGACAGTTCACTTTCCCGGCGACAATACACAATAGCGTATATTGTTTTATTTTGTGTTTCGAAACAAACAAAAACTGAGGATTCATGCATGCATATTGTTCTCTAACCAGGAGATTAACCGTGAAAGGAATATGCTTACTATTGCGTCATCTACGGTAGCGAAGTAGATAGATAATATTATCGTTATAACGTCAGTTTAAAAAACATGCGCTCTCCTGCATATGTTATTTCCTATATGGATGGATTAAAATACCAGGAGATTAACCGTGATCTAATTTTGTAACTAGGTTAGTATAAATATGTGTATCAGTGTTATCGTTTGTGCTTTGAGAGTTAGCTAATGGAGATGCGTGTACCCACACGTGTGACCTTATGACATCAACATTTGTTCACAGTATTCCCCGCTGCGTCTTATTCCCCTGAGACTTTCTCCTGGTTGGAGTACATACATACATACATACATACATACATACATACATACATACATACATGCACACATACATTCATGCATGCATGCATACATACATACATACATACATACATACATACATACACTCATATTACATACATACACTCATACATACACGCATTCATACATAGGCCTACATACTGTACATATTAAGTGCTTGTGTATATTTTGCCTCTATATTACCTATCTGCACTTATTTTATTTGTAAATCAACACTTTTTTTCTCTGACCAAATTATTTGTGTACAACATCCTCCCAGCACTTATTATGAAATGTTCCCTATTTCGGGATGCGTGGCTGTTATATTAATATGTGCTTATTTTCTCTTACCTTTATCCTTCACACTCAAATTCGTGAAGTACATATTATGCATATGATCGGATTTACTGTGCTAGGAGAGATAGGCTACTTCTTTTACATACGTGAGAGATTTTTTATCATTATTATTATATTGTTGTTTTCATGCATACGAAAATAGTTATGTTAACAATGGAGGCAAGTCGTTCAATTGTAAGCAGTAATGTATCGAAGGAAATTATAGTTAGGATAAAAAGAAAATCTTGAACTCCTCTTTGGATTTCTAAGAACCTAAGGAATCCTATCAGAAAATTAAATGAAGCACACAGAACTTAAAATATCCAAGTATTATTACCACAGATTTTCTTATTATGGGAAGAATATGAAATAAAACATCAAGTGTAGTAAAATCACATTGCAACAAAAATTAGATTAAAAGCTGAAAACAGAAACTAAAAAACTGCAGGAACGTCAAATAATTGCGAAACATTAAGTTCTGTTGGATTATAATTTATGTTAATTATAAATGTATTACAGAACAGAAATAAAATGTGAATACTTCAGCTGATCTCTTAAACCTATTCAGAACACTAATTATTATAACTTTACTTGAATAACCCAGTTGCAAACTCTGCTGTCAAAAAATGAAAAATGAGATACTGGTAACCATGGTTTCAGTTCGTAATTAGCTACGTAATGAGCCACACATTCGGTTGCAAAACCAACGATAAACCCTTCAAATCTGGCAAATAAATTGTATACTGTTCCAAAACCTGCTAAGTATGGAGAGCGTAAGGATGCAATACCTGCTATCTGCACAATGTCATGTTTACTTTTGCAATACCTGCTAAATGTCACTGAGACAACAAGGTCATATTGAGAGTTACGGATGCAAAAGCTGTTATTTCGATCTCCATAAGGATTACATTGAGCATACTAAAATAAAGAATAAGAGATTATTAGACGTTGATAATGAAGATACCCTTTACTAGTATAGTTAAGTTGACTATACTGCTGCATTTGAGACATCAGCTGAGAGATTCTGCCCGCGCTTTATCGAGGACTTTTAACCTTTTCTGTTAAGTGTGTTGATGTCTTGAAGTGGTTACTGTGATTATCTTGCAGTATTTTTGACTTTTGCCGAAATGAGTGAGGATGGATATGGTGAATCCAGTTTGAGTAACTCTGTTAGTGTTGTAGGAAAAGATACAGATGATGAAGAGAATGGTACCTGTGAAAAGGTGAACCCAAAAGTTTAAACAAAAAGGGCAAACATATCCAAAAGGGCTACATTCCAAACTCCATTCCAATGGGTGTCATCCTCAAAGATGGAAAAACTATGTACATTAAAAGACTCCTCGAATTGCACTTCCGGGAGGACTGTTGCGGAATGCAAACCTGATATTCTACACCGAAATGTGTGAAGTTGTTATACTATAAGGGAATCTTCAAACTATAATATTATCCTATATCCATTTTACTTTTGTTCCTTTAATAGCAAAATGTTTTTTTGTATGTTTAATATTTAGGTATTCACGAAAATTAAAATGTTATCATGTACTACTCGACCAAGGCCAGTGGAGTCCTGCAGCCCGGAGCCGTGGCGCTACTGCTCCTGCGTTCATAATACCGCATCGCGATAGTTCACATTACACCCGCGGCTCCACTCGGCTCGGTCGAGTAATACAGTCAGTTTGTTTAGACGTTAGTCTTGTGAGGTAAACTGCTAACATTGATCAAATGCCAGTGTATTGTTAAGATGGCTACCTACAGAGTTGCAAGTCCTGCTAACTGCTCTATTCGATTGCAAAACCTGCTATTTGCAAATTAATATACAAAATAACTCATTATTCATTAATGATATATTTCTGAGCTGTAGGAACAAAGACGAAATATTTTTTCCTCATTATTTAAACTAGAAATCTTGCCTCTAGCTTCTGTGGATAAGGTTTTACACAATTTTCCTCATTTGCCAAAATTCATCTCCCATTCAAATAAAACATTTTGTAAATGGGTTACTCACTTGTACAAAGAATAATGCGATGAGTAGAGACTACCTACGTATACATACAGTAAAACGTGACGAACATCGGAAGGCATTTATAAACCAAAAGTGACAAAAACAATCAGAAGTGATGTCATACAATATTTAATAATAATTAATACATTTTAACGAATTTTTGCTCTTGTGTTAACACACGTATTCAATACCACCGGTATTGAAGATGGGTGGAATAGAGTAGCAAACGTCATGTGTTTAATAACTGTAAACTAATCTCTCTTTTAAATAACTTTTAAAAAATTGAAACAATCTTACACAATCATATTTCCTTGTACGCAATGAACAGATTAATCAGGTTCAGCATGGATTCACTAAATGCAAATCAGCAGTAGCCAACTTGGTCTCATACTTAAATCGAATTTTATTCATATATGAAATGGGAGGAAAAAAATACGTATTTAATATATCGCTGACTTCCTGGAAAAAGTTGGTAACTACGAGTATATAGCAAACAATAAGACCTACAAACGTTTTCCTCTAAGCCCTGACATTTCGATTTCAGCAAAGCTTTCGATGTAGTTTCACGTAATATCTTGCTTCATAAGTCTCTCTCCGAGTTATGTGAACTAGTTTAAACCTGTTTGAATAGGCCCTGACTGTAAAGCTTTTTAACTCCCTGTGTGATTCTTGTAATCTATAATGGGAGTACATAGGGAGTAGGGACTCAACTTGAGGACTTCTTCTATTTGCATATTTCGTGTATGACTTCTTTATAACGCAACGCTTTATTTATTATTCGCTGATGTTTGAAAATATTTGATATAATAAAAAAATATTTCTGTTCTGCCAAATTCTTAAATGTGATATTAACGATATCTAAAAATCGTTTACACAAAATTACATGAAAATTACTATTTCTGAAAATAACTTTGTAACGTTCACTAGGAAAACTATGCTCTTAATTCCAATTAAAATATTAATCAAATTACCAAAAGAGAGAGTCATAGATCTTGAAGTTTATTTGACAGTAAACTTTATCTTCGTATGTAAATCTGTATAATTATATTGATGCAGTTGAAATGTTAGGTCTGATATGGTGAATTAGTTATTCATTCTCTACGCCCGATTCGCATTCAGTACTTCGCATTAGTGAGATTGAAACTTGAATATGCATCTGTAGTCTGAATTTCTGTTACAAAAAGTAAATTAGAAGATATCCACCTCTAATTCATATTGCTATGTTCGCATACATTCCTGTTTAGTAACTCTTAGATTATATGTGGGAAAACTTGTGATTTGTTCAAGTATCACAGTTTATATTTCCTTTTTCAAGAACTTGACACCCTATGTTTATTCAAGATCTTTTAAGTAATAATATAATCTTTGGATATTACATAAACAATATTAGCTAACTTCTTACGAATGCAAAGTAGACTATATATTATGAAAAGTCGCATCTTTTAAAGAACAACAATTCTAAATTTCTTTACTAGGTATTCATGTCCATTCAAAATGTCGAATTGTGTACACTAGTAATAAATTTATCCTTACACAATACAAATTTGTGATTGGTATAAACATAAATGTTTATTATAATTACTATTATTATTATTAATAATAATATTATTATTATACATACATATATGTGTTCTGCTAATGGGCAGGTCTTTCACTGCAAACCCAGCATTCTCTAATATTCCCTATTTTCTGCCTGCCTCTTAGTCTCCGCATATGATCCACATATCTTAATTGTATTGTATTGTGTTTATTAACATTCCATGGTATTCATACATTGTTTCACAGCTAGAATATGGAACAAGTCAAAAAACTTAATACTACTATAAAATCTTAATTTATAGTCACAGTCTAGTTGAAATATTTACAGACAAGGTTTACAATATAGTCTACTAGTGCAACACAAACTTTTAGTATCAATTTCATGAAGCATTGTTGAATATCATGAATTTACCTACAGAATAGAAGGCGTGAGAAATTAGGTGCTTCTTTAATTTAGCCCTAAACAATCGTATGTTTTGAGTTTCATTTTTTATATCAATAGGGAGGCTATTAAAAATGTTTACTGCCATATAACGCACTCCTTTTTGATAGCACGATAGACTTGCAAATGGAGTATGAAAGTAATTTTTGACGCGTATTTATGCCATGAACTGTTGAATTAGTTACAAAGTTTTCACGATTACATAAGAGGAAGATTATTAATGAAAAAATATACTGACAAACCATGGGCATTATTTGTATAGTATGTGTATAGTCCTACACGATTCCCTAGATTTGGTACCTACTATTATTCTAATTACTTTTTTTTGTAGTAGGAATATACTGTTACTTTCTGTAGAATTTCCCCCAGAATATTATTCCAAAACTCATTACCGAGTGGAAGTATGCAAAGTATATTGTTTTTAAGGTATTGATATTTTCTATCTTTTGCATAGATCTAATACCAAAACGTGCTGAATTTTGTTTGAGGGTAATTTCTTTAATATGATTTTTCCAATTTAACACATTATCGATTTTTAAGCCAAGAAATTTGGTTGTTGTTGTTGTTGTTGTTGTTGTTGTTGTTGTTGTTGTTGTTGTTTCTAATAGGGACCTATTGTCAATTATCGAGCTTGAAATCTGCGAGGTTGAATTTGGATAGGATTGAAATTGAATTATATTAATTAGTATTAAGACTAAATAAGATGTAACACATCAATGTTTTCTTTTATATGTAATCAATGCTTAAGCCATAAGACGGAATAAATAATTAATTATATTTTGATATATGTTATTAACAAGAGGCTTAGCTGACTATTTCTCAACATGAATTGAATTATGTTAGTTTTCTTACAATTTAATAGACTACTAATTTATTGACTGAGAACCAGTCACATATTTAGAAGAGAATTTCCTCTGTTGAAGATTGGAATGTGTTGGAGTTATTGGCTGTAATGAATGTCGTCTATCATCTGATATCTTCTTCTGCCCCGAACTCTTCTCCCGTTCACCATTCCTTCCACTGCATCCTTCACTAAGCACTTTGTTCTCAGCCAGTGATCCACCCAATTCCTTTTTCTCTTTCTCATCACTTTCAGCATCATTATTCTTCACCCACTATTTCCAACACAATTTAATTTCTTATTCTGTCTTTCCACTTCACACGCTCCATTCTTTTCCATATCCACATTTCAAATACATTTTATTATTATTATTATTATTATTATTATTATTATTATCGTAAGTGTAATTATAGTTATCCTTATACTGATATATTATTAGCCACTCTGTGTTGGTTAGCACATTCAAATAATTAAGGAATTATATGATTGTTTTAAGTTTATTTATACACCCTCTAAAATCTAGGTCAGTAATTCTTTAACTGTGTCTCACGGATGTCCAGAAGTCCGACAAGTAGTAATCTGGAATCTGCGAGTGAGTTTTCAAATGAAAATGTGATTTGTTATTTCGTTATGAAAAATATAATAAAAGCACCATGCAATCCCAGAAAGAAATGTACCGATAATATCAATTTTCATTTTAAATGTTGCAATTACAACTTTCATATCATTAAGAAAGCTACTGTTTGCAAAGTTTGTATACTAAATTTGAGCTTGTATTGATTGTGAAGTGAAAAATAAATAATTTTAATACATAAAAGAATTTTCTCACCTTGCATTAATCAAGAGCATAATGTCAATGTGTTAAGACAGTGGTATCAGCACTCGCTGAAATGGGTAGAGTGTATGGAGGGTAAGGAACTCTGCTCCGTCGTGCACAAGGGATAGAGAGACAGCATACCCGCCAGCAGCGACGATTGCAAGCTAGGGCAGTGTCTTGTCCGCGGGTAAGAGACGCTAGCACGAGCGTGCAGTGTTTTGATGACCGCTGTGTTAAGAGATCCGACAACAATAGATATCATATGAAAGGGGTCCTCCGAATTATAAGTTTAAGAACCAGTGATCTAGGTTAAACTCTGTACCGCATGTATATTATTTTTTAAGTATCAGAAGGCCGTGGGCTGTTGTTGAGATTCTGTTTCTTTTATCATATGTTATAATAATAATAATAATAATAATAATAATAATAATAATAATGGTTTTATTTTCCCTGGTAGAGTTAAGGCCATCAGGCCTTCTCTTCCACTCAACCAGGATCAAATCACATACAGAAAAATACATACCGGTATACAAATATTAACTTAAAAATAATAATAAACATAATAAAGTAAGAAAGAGAGGTTGAATACATATGCACAATCAGTATTAACTTTAAAATAATAATAATAATAATAATAATAATAATAATAATAATAATAAATATATATAATAAAAAGAGACTGAATACATAATCACAAACAGGAAAATTCATTCTAGTATACAAGTATTAACTTGAAAAAAAAAATTAATACATATGAATATAATCTCACAACTAAAGGATTAGTACAATTAGTATGATCAGCACAGCACGTGTTACATTGAGACAATGACAATGTTATGTTACATGGCTTGTATTTATTTAACTGATTTGAGTTTTATTAATGATTATAATGGTGATAAGGCGGTGGTATGTCATGGTATGTAAATTTCGAATACGACATTTGCCTTTGTGACTGAGGGAAACCATGGAGAACTTCAGTCAGATTGGCTAGCCACGGAGTTTGATCTCGGAACCTGCCGAATGAGAGTCTAGTGCGTTGCCACTGAGCCAGCTCGCTCGGTTATTTATTATTATTATTATTATTATTATTATTATTATTTATTTATTTATTTATTTATTTCATTAAATATACTTAGATTGTGTATTCAGCTTATTTTATTCAATTATTACCGTTTATAAACTAACGTCGAAGACATTTTATAGGATTCAAAGAACATTTAAATCTGATACTACGTCCTGCAACTTCATTAATTTAAGCACAGTCTCGTATATACAGTCGCGAAGCTCAATACGTAGTAAATATGCAAACATTAGATAGTTGCTCACCACTAGGATCGCTAATATCGCCTCATTACAGGCAATGCAAAATAGTACTGTCACAGTCTATTGTTTCTAGCACCCTCAAAACTCAAGCTTCGTGACTGTATATAGTAGACTGTGACTTAAGTGTGTTCTCCGTTGACCGCTTTTCTTACTCTTTTCAATGTATTAGTTCTGTCGCCTGTGAGGAAATACGAACATGACCTGGGAACATGAAGATAGTCAAAGGAAGGGATGGCGGACTGTTTAGAAGTAGGCTACTGACTTGAAAGTTAACTGGAGAAGTGCAGGAACTTACAATCTGGATTACAGGCTTTTGTGATTGAACAATAAACTTTCCTATACAAAGTTAATACTCCGCCGCCTGTTGGGTCGTCCGATATTCCCACACAATGCTTGCATCATAATGCATGGAGAAGTGGTTCGCTCCACATGCATCGCTTCCCACCCTCGATTGTTTGTCGGTTGTGTGTTCAAGAACAAGGGAAGAGTTTTGTGTGAACTCCATATACATTTTATTATATTATGTTCAGTCAATAGATTCCCTGTTTTTGTTTTAGTCAAAGAGATAAAATTGTGTTCCGTGATAGTCCACGATAATGTACGAAATTACGACGACTCATATAAATTGAGGGAAAGAAGACAGAGAACGGACACTGGAAAGTTTTCCTTTCTCAATCGTACTATCAGGGACTGGAATGCTTTACCTTCAGACTTACTAAAGGCTTTAGCAATAACCAAAAATATATTTAAAATAGGCTTAAGGACTTTACTAATAGACGGTAGTATATTATGTATATTATACACACTATTTAAAGGGTGTAATTGATGTTTTGTTATTTGAAGTGTTGTATCAATGAAGAAGTGTGTAGTGTCAGTGAAGTGTGAAGTGTGTTGTACTTGTGTCAGTGAAGTTTTAGAGTTTATAGTGGAAGTGCAAAGTATTTAACAGTGAAATGTTTTTGAAGTGTTAGTGAAATCAGGATAGTGTCAGTGAAATGTGTCGTAGTTTCAATGCAGTGAGTGAGTGACAGCGAAATGAGTGTAGTGCTGAAAGGTACTGTACTTGTGCTTGTATGAACATATCATACTCCTGGGTTTTAGTTCGAACTTAGGGTTAAGATACAAATTAGATTTACTTTAATTGTTATTTTAAGTGATCGTGCTTAATTTAATTTAGGATGCTCCTTGTTATTGTTATATTATTATTATTGTTATTATTATTAATTATTATTAGTGTTTATTATTATTATTATTATTATTATTATTAATTAATAATGGCCTCATCTCGTCATATACCATCTTGTAATCACCAATACTATCGACGCTAAATAATAATAATAATAATAATAATAATAATAATAATAATAATAATACTTTATTGCCAGAACAAAGATAGGCGTACGTATTTCTTTTTATGTATAAAACACTCTAGCATCCCCAGAAAGAGTAAGTTATATACTTGTGCTCAAGGAGTATTCCACATAATGTTAAGACATTAGTAACCTACTAGTTGATAAAACTTCTTTAAATAAGACTACAAAAAAAGATTTATTGAGTAAACGTTTTAAGTTGAAAAATTTAAATCCCGATGAAGAAACCGGAATGTTCTTTTACAACCTAAAGCACTTGTTGGAAAATATGTTCTGTTTGAGGCAGACTTTTTTCCTGCCAGGTCATTTTATAATAGCAACAGATGTTTAAGTTAAAAAAAAATCCGCACCTTTCAACTTACCTATAACAGTAGTAAAATGCAACTAGCTTGTCTTTCCAAATGAAACGAGAATTTCAGCTGCCGTGGAAAATGGAAGTATCTGAAATTATATAAAAATTTAATAGATGACAACTCAGTCTGAGTAAGTTAGAAAATTTAATTATCTTGGTTGTCAAGTTGAGGGAAACAGAAGCCTGGACAAACCACACTGGGAGAATTAAAGTGTTTACGTTAGACAATTAACCGTTCACTCACGAACTGAGAACACAGATAACATCAAAATATTATAAAATATTGATAGAGAGATATTTCTTCAGTATGGTAACGAATTCTGGACCACAACGTGTAACCAAAAGCAACATTTCTCATAATACGACATGATATCTTATGGACACTATCGAAATATGCAGAAAAAGTGTAACGAATATGTTAGACTAATGCTGAGTATATTCAGTTAGGGCTATGTGAGGAAACAAAGTAATACCAGCATACTTATTTCAGCCATATCTGAAGAAAGTTTATATCTTCGACCCTTTCCAAGTGACATTTAAATATTATCCAGGAAGAAAGAAAGAAAGAAAGAAAGAAAGAAAGAAAGACAGAAAGAGGGAAAAAGGAAGAAATAACAGGAAGACAGAAAGAA
Source organism: Periplaneta americana (assembly GCF_040183065.1). Classification (NCBI taxonomy): domain Eukaryota; kingdom Metazoa; phylum Arthropoda; class Insecta; order Blattodea; family Blattidae; genus Periplaneta; species Periplaneta americana. The sequence goes on from NC_091119.1 coordinate 91,460,497, forward strand.
AGAAAAGGAAGGAAGAAAAGAAAGAAGGAAAGAAATAAAAGAAAGGAAGAAAGAAAGAAAGAAGGAAAGAAAAAAGAAAAGAAAGGAAGGAAGAAAGAAAGACAGAAAAAAGGAAGAAAGAAAGGCAGGAAGAAAGAAAGAAAGACAGGAAGAAAGAAAGAAAGGCAGAAAGAAAGAAAAGAAAGAAGAAAAGAAAGAAAAGAAAAAGGAAGAAAAGAAAGACAGAAAGAAAGAAAGACTGAAAGACAGAAAGAAAGAAAAGAAAGGAAGAAAGAAGGAAAGAAAGACAGGAAGACAGAAAGAAAGAAAAGAAAGAAAAAAGAGAGGAAAGAAAAAAGAAAAGAAAAAAAAGAAAGACAAAAAGAAAAGAAAGAAAAATAAAAGAAAGAAGAAAAGAAAGACAGGAAGACAGAAAGAAAGAAATAAAAGAAAGAAGGAAAGAAAGGAAAAAGAAAGAAGGAAAGAAAGGAAAAAGAAAGAAAGGAAAAGGAAGAAAGAAAGAAGGAAAGGAAGAGAGGAAGACAAAGAAAGAAAAGAGAGGAAGAAAGAAATAAAAGAAAGAAGGAAAGAAACAAAAGAAAAGAAGGAAGACAGAAACAAGAAGAAGAAGAAGAAGAAGAAAGAAAGAAGGAAAGAAGAAGAGGAAGACAGAAAGTAAAGAAAGGAAGGAAGAAAGAAAGAAAATAAAATGAGAGAAAGAAAGAAAAGAAAAGAATGAAGTAAGAAGGAAAGAAAGACAGGAAGACAGAAAGAAAAAAAGAAAGGAAGGAAGAAAGAAAGAAAAGAAAGAAGGAAAGAAAGAAAAGAAAGGAAGAAAGAAGGAAAGAAAGAAAAAGAAAGAAAGGGTAAAAGAACGAAGGAAAGAAAGGCAGGAAGACAAAGAAAGAAAAGAAAGGAAGAAAGAAAGAAAAGAAGGACAGAAAAGAAAAGAAGGAAGACTGAAAGAAAGAAGTAATAAAAGAAAGAAGGAAAGAAGATAAAGACAGGAAGACAGAAAGAAAGTAAAGAAAAGAAGGCAGAAAGAAAGAAAGAAAGAAAAGAAGGAAAGAAAAGAAAAGAGTGAAGAAAGAAGGAAAGAAAGACAGGAAGACAAAGAAAGAAAAGAAAGGAAGAAATAAAAGAATGAAGGAAAGAAAGGAAAGAAAGGAAGGAAGAAAGAAGGAAAGAAAGGCAGGAAGACAGAAAGAAAGAAAAGAAAAGAAGAAAGAAATAAAAGAAAGAAGGAAAGAAAGAAAAGAAAGGAAGGAAGACAAAAAGAAGGAAAGGAAGACAGAAAGAAAGTAAAGAAAGGAAGAAAGAAAAAAGGGAAGGAAAGAAAGAAAAGGAGGAAGAAAGAAAGATAGAAGGAAAGAAAGACAGGAAGACAGAAAGAAAGAAAAGAAATTAAGGAAGAAAGAAAAGAAACAAGGAAAGAAAGAAAAGAAAGGAAGGGAGACATAAAGAAAGAAAGGAGGAAAGAAAGACAGGAAGACAGAAAGAAAAAAAGAAAGGAAGGAAGAAAGAACTAAAGAAAGAAAGAAAGAAAGAAAGAAAGAAAGAAAGTGAATGTCCAGCGAAGAGATGGAACCAGTTTTATTTGTCCAGAGATGGGAGGATATGATTTTTTCTGACAGTTCGTTCTCTATTCAATGTCATAAATGCTAAACCAATTCGTGTATTTCTTTTATTGAGATTCCTGATTTGTGTCTTGAAACTCTTTGGCAACATTTTGGAAGTAGTTCTACATTGCAAATACTTCAAAGTTTACACAAACATTTCCTTGGCAATTCAATATATATATATATATATATATATATATATATATATATATATATTACGTTTATGTTACGTCAGAGGTAAAATAGCGATGTGGACTAGAATGTAAGCATAAGCTTACTCTTCAGAAAAATAAGTTCAATTGACGGAGCAGATGGAAGCTGCTGAATCCTGACTAGACATCTCAGATTATTCTTCTCTTTACTTTGAATGTCATTTCTATAATCTACTCATTTCTCTCCAGGAATTCTTTTACCTGATATTCAAGCGGCTGAATGAAGATGAACAAGGTTTTATAGTTCCAAAGTTAAGGAAGCTCTGTACACACCACATCCGTAGAATTTGATAGGGGGATATAATACCGTCAATTCTGTGGTGGAGAGCCATAAGTTGATATGTACATATTTGCAACTTTAGCCTAAAGCATAAGGGTTTGAAAGCTCGACAAATTATCAAAAATCAGTTCATGCTCTTAGTAATTTGAAAATTTATTGTTAGTTTGTAAAGTAGTTTTTAAACAAAACACGAGTAATATTACATAATTACTGTAAATAAAGTGATAGACAAAAAATCATTAAGGGCCGTAATTTTTTCGATTTTGTTTGGGGGTCAAAACAACCTCCACGCGACTACTTAAGGGTTAATAATATATTAGATGTGTTTATTTATTTACGGGGCACGTAAAAAGGTAAATATCCCTGTGGCCGTTTACGGAAAGAAAACACAATTTCATGGAAAGATTTATTATAACAGGTACAGCAATTATTGAGCTTTTTTAAAACATAATCCCCACCGGAATAGAGATATTTCTCATGCCGTGGCATCAACAGAGAGGTGCAGACGTCAGCCACACACTGGTTCCGATCCCAGGCAGCAGACTTGTACTGCATAGGAATACAAATGTTGAACCCACGATATGACAAATGTCTCATTTCCGGTGGGTAATATGTTGAAAAATAACTCAACAAATTGCTATATCTCTTCTAATAAACCTTTCCATGAAATTGTATTTTCTGTCTGTAAACGGCCCCAGGGAAACTTACTTTCTGGTCTACCCTCGTATAAATATCCAATATATTAATATTAAAAGCACATCGTTTTATCGTACATGCCCGAAATGCTGGCCGCATTTTGTAGTATATTTACGACACCGCTGGCGTAGAATCAATGATGAGGCAATAATTATGTGGAATATTCCGTAATTCCCACATTGAAACCAATATTACTTATATACCATAATCACCCGACCTAGTATGACAAACACATTACTCTCTTTTACATTTCAGATATGATTTCAAGTAGGCTACTGTGTTTACGGAATTAATGTGAATGTGCGGGATTACATAACTACGTATAAATAAGATGGAGGTGACTCACCTTGCACTTACTCTTTATTCTGAAACTCTGTACTTGTGACAGATTATTCACCCTTAATATAATTACCGCCTACTTTTGATTCACAAAGATGGAACTTACAGGACCACAGTGTATGTATGTATGTATGTATGTATGTATGTATGTATGTATGTATGTATGTATGTATGTATGTATGTATGTATGTATGTATGTATGTATGTATGTATGTATGTATGTATGTATGTACTCCAACTCATTACCTTGGTTCTGTAGGCTACACTGTTAAGTCTACTTAATTTCTTGTTCACGACGGCGATAACGATGATTCATATAATAAATCGAAATGCTTTTCATATAAATCAGAACAGATTTTTTTCGTATTATATCCGTCCTCCTTTCAATACTGAAGTCTTTGTCCTAAGAAACTTCACCGATTATTTAGTCCCTTTTGCATATTCCGTGAGACCAATATTTCCTCATCAAGCATTACAACAGCTCTGGGAACATAATTATACGAATAACTCTGCTTTTCCGCTCACTATTTGTCATGCCACGGCCTGGAATACTGCTTTTATCTCTCCGCTTTTTATTCCCTCTTCTCCTCGGTCCTGTTTTAATCCAGGGAGAGGGAGGAATGTTTTTATAGCAGTGTAAAAAAAAAGGGAGCCGGTGATAGGAAGAAAAATCTTTATCATAAGTCTGGATCCGCTAAATATGTCGTAATTCGTATCTTTTCTTTTCCATCTGACCCCAGACTGACACACAGTATTATGTTATAAATAGGGAGCGGATGTTGATGATCTAAAAATCTACTTAAAATGATAATTAAAATGTCCTTAAACTAATGGAAAAATGACATGAAATTAAAAGAAAATGACATTTAAATATTATTCACCGTACTTATTCACCACAACTTCTTAAAAATTAGTCACCTTATTTCAATGACTGCCCTGCAAATATCGGAGAGAGGAGGCAACTTCCTGGAATCTGGCTAAGATAAAGGAAAAGAACATAATAATTATGGTTTCAAGGGAAAATTATAGATTTTAATGAGGGTTCACAATGTGTTTCAACCAGGGATGGTCCATGTCAGTGCCCTCATTCTCCGTCTCCTCCTCTTTCCGCGCTTCACTCTTGTTACCAGATCTTCCAGATGAGGGAGTGTGAATAACAAAACAAATTGTGGGCGCAGCTTGCATTCTTGCAATCTTTGTGTTAAAAATACTGTCTACTACAGTAGATATTCCTTCCGAACTGTGTTGAGGACACAACGTTCTGTCCAGGACATGATGAAAGTTTCCCCCCTTCCAAACATAAATTCTAACAAAACAACAGTAGCGTCGAAGTCCTCACTTAAGCTAAGCTGCTGTCAAGCATTTTATATTACTTACGTTGTGTGAAGTGAAGCCTTCAGTGGAATGAGAAATGGAATTTAGAGCCTCATCCAAACTATAAAACTTTCTAGTACGGTACCCGAATAAACCGCACAGTCTTATGAACGAAACTTTTTTTATTATTTTCTATAAACTTACTTCTTAATAAAGTTAGAAGACTTTCAAATCTTTTCGTGAATTTTGAGTAACCATTTAAATAAGTTTGAGGAGGAAGAAAGGACGAAGTTAGAGGAAGAAAGGAAGAAGTTAGAGGAAGAAAGGAAGAAGTTAGAGCAAGAAGGGAAGAAGTTTGATGAAATTAAGTTCCAGAAAAAGGGGAAGAAAGAATGATAACTGAAGGAAAGACTGGGACTGAGGGAAAGAAGAAAAATTTGGAAGATGAAGAAGATTGGAATGCGAGGAAACATTTTATGTAGATAGAAGAAGCTGGAAAAGAAAGCGAAGTTAAAGGAGAAGGAGAAGAAAAAGATAAATGATAGAAGGAGCAGAAGAAAAATGAGGAAGTGAAGAAGTTTTGGATTGAGAAACGAAACAAAGTGTATAGAAAGGAAAAATAATAATAGATTACGAGAAAGAGATGGTATGTTAGGCTCTGATATACACACAAGTACATTTTATTCGTGTTTATTCATGAGTTAGACAATAGAAATTCAAAATTTGCTTTAAATTCCCTTAACATTCTGGAGGAATGTTGTAAGTTCTGACTACAGCGTAAAGAACGCCCCTTTTATGTAGTCATGGACAATTTGTTCCTGTCAAGAATAAAAAACTAGAAGTACCTACAATATCAAATACTATTCAGCAGTAAAAGAAGTTTTTATAGCATCCGTTTGAATTAAAACGTAAATTATGATGCCTATATAAAAATACACGGAGCAAATGAGTTCTCCTGTGAAGTAGCATGTGATGTAGGTATGTTCTGAAAGATCTCATTTCTGCAGCACACCAGCGCCACATGTGGCAAGTTACGGCGTCATCTGGCGGGGCAGTGACTGAAGGAGTGGATCTGTAACCCTATCGCTTCTACAAGAGCAAGTTTTATGCCGACCCTCCTCCCACTCGCATTTATATACAGAAACCCACCGCAAGCAGCAGCAGACACAAAAATAATATACACACGGCTCAGTCCCCGGTTTTTACAGCATGAGCAAATTCAGTGCCTCGAGACACGTACAATTGTTTACACCGTTAAAAGTGATCACACTGTTAGTTATAGGCTCTAGCACAGAGAGATTTTAAAATAAAAACCGAAGAAAAAAAAATTCCTACGCTTATACAGGGACATCATTTTATTTTACTAACATTTTTAATGTTAACCTGGCTATATCTTTGGATCAAGATTGACAACCGCAAACACCGTTTGCTACCCCTTTCCACGACTGGAGTTCGATGATACTGGCGTAAAATACAAACATATCACTTTACTAGGTATAGGAGGGAAGAAAAGAGTTCATCCATTTACGTAAACTAGGAAATATCATGCTTTTGACTTTGATGATTTTCATTAAGTTTTTGTTTAATCAAAATACAGTACAGTATTAACAATGAGTGTTTTTACTCACGAACTGAGCTATCCATCCGGACGTATTCATTATGCAGTGTATATTATACTGTCTACGGCACATTAGCGTACACTATAGAGAATGAAGTTAAATTGAAAAATAATCATAATATGGATATTTAAACATATTTTTGAAAATGGTGGCCGTTCATTTCGATACAGGCTTCAGTTCTAATGTACATATTATCGCACTATAGACTATTGTACGTAATTCCAATTACCAGTTTCGTACTTCGTATCAGTAACTCAGGTTGAAATAGTTCTGTACCTACTCTATAAAAGAGTACCTTACGTATTGTAAATTCAATCTTCATTTCTGCCCGATCCGAAAAGATAAAATTACTGAGACATGCTATCTATTGTCCGTCCTAGTGGTTATATTGCAGGGTCGTAGAAAGGGAGGAAATCACGTGACAGTTAATTACTTAACGAGGCCCTTTTATTTAAGTTATTTTAAACAATTGTATGGGTATAATATTACGTAGATGTCCAATTCCTAACAGAAATTAATGTTCTCAGAAAAGAGCCTACACAGCCCAGCCACTAGCCTTTACAGAAAGGCGAATAGAAGCAGGTGGGGGAAACCGGGATGCGACGTAGGCAAATGGACGACAGTACCTGTGCGAAAATGATTCAATAATGAAAGCTCTTTCGTCACTGAAAAACGCGAACATATCTTTGGAACGTACTGTTTACTCTGAACGTAAAGCTACTATGACTGTATATGCGGTCTTGGATCTGTGTGGAGGACGGTTGAACTTCATTAGTAGAAGGGGTGGGAGTGAGGTACATTGAAAAACACAGGTACAATAAAAACTGAAGTAAAAATAAAATGATGTCCCTGTAGTAATTTCCTGTCCCTTTCATTTTCCTTCCATTTCTTTCTTTCAGTATTTTATTATTCTTTGTTCTCTTTGCATTTATCCCTCTTATTCCTAAAAACTTCCCTGTTCTTTCCCTATACCCCTTTTTAAGTTTACTTTCATTTCTTATCTTTGTCATTCCTTTCCAGTTCTTTCATTTTCCTTATATTCGTCTTAATATGAAGGGTTCAGAACCACAGTGGGCCAAGCGCCATTTACTAAAACCGTATAAAACAAGGATTAAAAAATGAAGTTATTACCATAATTCAATGGAAACATATAGCAAGTAATATAAAGTGTACACATTAAAACTAAATGTTATGTCAATCTTCATTAAACTATCTATCTATCTATCTATCTATCTATCTATCTATCTATCTATCTATCTATCTATCTATCTATCTATCTATCTATCTATCTATCTATCTATCTATCTGTCTGTCTGTCTGTCTGTCTGTCTGTCTGTCTGTCTGTCTGTCTGTCTGTCTGTCTGTCTGTCTGTCTGTCTGTCTGTCTGTCTGTCTGTCTGTCTGTCTCTCTGTCTATCTCTCTATCTGTCTATCTATCTATCTATCTATCTGTCTGTCTGTCTGTCTGTCTGTCTGTCTGTCTGTCTGTCTGTCTATTCTGTTGGAGTTGAGGCCATCAGGCCTTCTCTTGCACACCACCAGAAGTACAATACTTAACTTTAACCCTTGCTTTTCCCGTTTTTAATAAATGGCGCTTGGCCCACTATGGCTCTGAACCCTTCATATGTTCATATAACAAGTGTTCTCTGCAGGTTCCTGAGCTAGCCACTTAGACCTGATTATTAGTTTTCCACCATACATGTCGTCCATTCTCACTATTCTAGAGGCGCGGGCGTCGCTATTTCTTCCTATGATTCTTTAATCCCGTTCCACGTTCTTTGTCCATTCCTTTTTTCTTTAATTCTTTCGTCGTAATGATTAGGGGTTTTCAAACCATTATACATAGAGTAGAACCTCTGTTATCGGTGGTAATGAAAGGGGTGGACTGGACGATTAATGGAAAAAATCGGATTATCAGTACCATAAAATATTTTCATAAATTAAGTGCATAGTACAGTTTTGTAATTTCCTCCGTAATGTTATGTTTAACACGCTAGATAGTGGACTACAAGTTCACTAATTTAAGTCTGGTTGTCAGTGATGAGTTTATAAGTGCCAAGGAAATTCCTTGTGATGTTCGTTCGTGGAAAGATAGAAATAGTAGAGGTCTCCTGTTGTAGATTTACATACTTTATACACTTTATCCTTGTTTTTCATTAAACCGCGCACAATTTTAACGCCAATCTCATATTCAAATGTGAAATGAGCCGCAGTTTCTCTTTTCTCAAATCTCTCAATTATTTGCATTTTTATTTCGATACTTAGCAAAACAACGATTAGGGAAAACACGGGAATTTTACTTAGAGCAAGTAAACAGATTAGGTTTGGAAGTAAATCCCGAAAAGACAAAGTATATGATTATGTCTCGTGACGAGAATATTGTGCGAAATGGAAATATAAACATTAGAAATTTATCTTTTGAAGAGGTGGAAAAATTCAAATACCTGGGTGCAACAGTAACAAATATAAATGATAGTCGGGAGGAAATTAAACACAGAATAAATATGGGAAATGCCTGTTATTATTCGGTTGAGAAGCTTTTATCATCCAGTCTGCTGTCAAAAAATCTCAAAGTTAGAATTTATAAAACAGTTATATTACCGGTTGTTCTGTATGGTTGTGAAATTTGGACTCTCACTTTGAGAGAGGAACATAGGTTAAGGGTGTTTGAGAATAAGATGCTTAGGAAAATATTTGGGGCTAAGGGGGATGAAGTTACAGGGGAATGGAAAAAGTTACACAACACAGAACTGCACGCATTGTATTCTTCACCTGACATAATTAGGAACATTAAATCCATACGTTTGAGATGGGCAGGGCATGTAGCACGTATAGGAGAATTCAGAAATGCATATAGAGTGTTAGTTGGGAGACTGGAGGGAAAATGACCTTTAGGGAGGCCGAGACGTAGATGGGAAGATAATATTAAAATGGATTTGAGGGAGGTGGGGTATGATGATGGAGACTGGATTGGTCTTGCTCGGGATAGGGACCAATGGTGGGCTTATGTGAGGGCGGCAATTAACCTTCGGGTTCCTTGAAAGTCAGTAATTAAGTACTTAGCAAAACACTTTTGACACCCATGGAAGATATTTTGCATAGAAGATATAAAGTACGGACATTTGAACAGTAGGACAAGGACGGAATGTTGCACGGGTTTGCAATAAATTGTGTGGAAGTTCTTGGGACCATTTCTTTGAAGGTAGGTAGCGATTATTTTAGAAGTTTGGAAAAACACCCATCAAGTAACTGTTCTTATTGCCGGCAATAGTACTATGTAGGGGTAAAGGTTTGTAATAATACACTGTAGAAAAAAATATATTTTACGTTGAAAATATAAAGTACTGACACTCGAACAGTAGGACAAGGACTGGATGCTGCACGGGTTTGCTATAAATTGTGCGGAAGTTCTTGGGACCATTTATTTGAAGGCAGGTAGTGATTATTTTACAAGTTGGGAAAAACACCCTTCAAGTAACTGTTCTTATTACCGGCAATAGTAGGCCTACTATGTATTTTTTGACAACTCCACGACGACGAGATGAAATGCATTCAATTTTTATACAGTCATCTTGCCTGTGATTCTTCAGATATGGGTATTTCTCAGTCCGAACGGCTTTCTCTGAAAACGCTCTGTTGATTTTCTTTCAATTACAGAGAATGAAATGTTTCTCAGAGTGACAATTTTTACATCTTCATTATTACACATTTGTTTTAGTTGTGATGGTTTTAAAATTAATAATATTATTTTTATTGGTTATTTTAAGACGCTTTATCAACTGCTATAGTTATCTAGTGTCTGAGAGAGATGAAGGTGGTAATGCCAGCGAAATGAATCTAGGGTCTAGTGCCGAAAATTACCTACATTTGCTCTTAATGGGTTGAGTGAAAACCTCGGAAAAATTTCAAATAGTTATCTTGTCCTAACCAGGATTTGAACTCGGGCCCGACCTTTTCTCGGTCAGACATTCTAACCGTTACTCCACATCGGTGGACTGAATAATATTCTCTTCATGAAATAAATGTATGAAATGACGTATTTATGGACAAAAAATATCCGTTACAGTTATATTGATTCGATTGCTGTATTGTGAATTGTTTATACCAGGGCTTGAATAAGTATCATATTGCCCTTCGGTAAAAACTGTTGTAATGTCTAACGAATTAACTGATACAATTATGTATATTGCACTAATAACAAATGCCATCCAGTAGTTTAGAAGAAAAAAATTCTAAACAAAGAGATCCAGCGTCAGAAACCATTTTTCACTAACACAGATCCTGAAAATATTTTTGTATTTGCAAATATAGAAATAAATTTGCATCACGGATGCCTTTTCTATATTCTGTAGAATGAGAAGTGAGAAAAAACTACAGGCATGTCATGATAACGACAAAGAAAGAACGCGGACGTAAGGGACATGTCAGTCCCAATAACGACATTCTGTTGGAAGTAGGAAGAAGATCGAAACCCCTTAGAGAATAGCGAAATGTGTTTTCTGACCAATGGTCTGTGCACATCGTAACGAGACATGTCACACCCAACATATACAGTTTTCCTTGAAAGTTTTACTTTCAGCAATGACAACATCTCTAGTTACAAAACTGGCCAAAAACATAAAGATTTCATATCTTACACAAAACCGAAAGAATATTATTTTATTACCTTGATTACAAATATCGAGGATTTCAGATGAATTCTTGAGTGTTTTGACAGCTTATTCCAAACTAGTCTACTCCCTCTTTCGACATAAATAGATATCCTGGGTACCATGAGGTTTAAATAAAGTCACACGACAGTTAGGGTACTTTTACTTCAGAACGTTGATTAAGAAGAATAGTTTACATGTTATGCAAAATTGCATGAAACACTAGCCTATTTTATTATTAATAAAAAAATCAATCACCACTGCATATCAGGTGGTAGTGTGTTTATCTATTGATTCGAGGTTCTGTTACGATATGGGTTTTCCAATCCCGCTTGGCTGATTATATGTTGGGCCTTTCCGGAGTATTTCTTAACAGTAAAGTGAATGTCAGGTAAAGAATTCGAAAGTTTTTGGATTTATTCCGCCAAATACCATCTCCCTTCAATCAATTCAATCGGCGCTAAAAGACTTTGCTGTTGATACAGCGTCATTAAATAACCCATTAAAGATACAAAACCTACTATATTTGAAGGAAGACGCCACCGACAGTGTTTCCAGACTCTCGAGGCTGACGTGTCGTAGGAGTTCAAAACCATAGTTTTTAATTTGTTTATAATGTAGGCCATGCTTCACATCGCATGCTCAGCGGCATATTCTGTTTATTTATTTATTTACTTACTTATTTATTTGTTTATTATTATTTATTAGTTTATTTGCGTTTATTTATTTGTTGATTTGTTTATTTATTCATTCTTTTATTTATATATTTATTTGTTTCTCCACTTGAATGTCCGTCATTATGTTAGGCATTTGTATATTTTATTTTGAAAAGTAAATACATTTATATTAATTCATTTGCTGTTTGAGCACTGGCTGAAATGAAGGACAGTGGGAGTGTTGGTGAAATGAGAGGGTAAAACGAGAGTAGCCTACTCCAAGGAAAACGTCTGCAACACCTATTTTTGCACCACAAATTTTATTATTACTAGGCCGTGGATCGAATCCGGATCGTATGGATCCAAAACCAGAGCTTTCACTTAGTCACAGATACGGCACAACTGCATGAAATTATGAGTAAATATAAACTTCATAGTTACGATGGCCTGCCTGTGTTCCACCAGATATATAAAGGACAAAATGTGACACAAGTATCCGTCTTTTATTATTATTATTATTATTATTATTATTATTATTATTATTATTATTATTATTATTTATTATTATTTTTTTTTCTACAAAGAAAATAAAATGGTACACGACTTAATGATACGGATGTACATCAAGTACCGGTATCACAAATTATTCCGAATTTAGGAAACGTCGGGCAATGTGACATGTGTCTAAAATTACTATTTTTTGAAGTAGTGGTAAAATATGTTACAGATGTAGAGAGTGTAGCTGCTGGATTAACGTCTTCGGTATGATGTCATCGGCTAAGATTATTATTGGCTGCATGGTGACTCGGATGACCTTCCACATATCCTTGATTTCTGAGGATAATTCCATGTACTTGTTGATTTTATTGTGCATATATATACAGTATGTTGTAGGGTGTGATATAGGGGCACTGTTATGTCTATTATTGAGATTTCTTGTTTAAAAGCAGCATGTCTGGTCTGTTGGCTTGAATCTTTCTATTTTTTGTGCATACGTGTGTTGTAGGGGTGCTGCTATGTCTATTATTGAGATTTTTTGTTGAAAAGCAGTATGTCTGCTCTGTTGGCATGAATCTTTCTATTTTTTTTTTTTGCATAAGTTACGTGTGTTGTAGGGGTGCTGTTATGTCTATTATTGAGATTTTTAATTGAAAAGTAGTATGTCTGGTCTGTTGGCTTGAATCTTTCTATTTTTTGTGAATACGTGTGTTGTAGAGGTGCTGCTATGTCTATTATAGAGATTTTGTATTGAAAAGCAGTATGTCTGCTCTGTTGGCTTGAATCTTTCTACTTTTTGTGCGTACGTGTGTTGTAGGAGTGCTTCTATGTCTATTATTGAGATCTCTTCTTGAAAAGTAGTATATGTGGTCTGTTGGCTTGAATCTTTCTGTTTTTTGTGCATACATGTGTTCTAGAGGGTGGTGCTTTGTCTATTATTGAGATTTCTTGTTGAAAAGCAGTATGTCTGCTCTGTTGGCATGAATCTTTCTTTTTTTTTTTTTTGCATAAGTTACGTATGTTGTAGAGGGTGCTGCTATGTCTATTATTGAGATTTTTTGTTGAAAAGCAGTATGTCTGGTCTATTGGCTGGAATCTTGTATCCATGGGGATTTCTCTGTCCCAGTATATTTGAAAGTTTTCGTTTTCTAGGACATCCTGTGGTTCATATTTGTAATAAGGAGCTGAATCGTTGTTAAGCTTAGTTTTGCTTGTTACCTGTTTGTGGGTGATTTTTGCTACATTGTTGTGCCTTTGAAGATAGTCGACATTAGCTGGCGTACTGCGTGCACTTATTTATGTTCTATGAATTCTGTGTGTTTGCTACAGCGTTTGCCTTTAGTATCCTCTATGTTTTCTTTCAATATGTATTTTCTGTAGTATTTTGTGGGAATAACATTGTTCTTGGATAGCTAGCTTGAACCCAATAGTTTCTCCAAATAAGTTACATTTCTTTTGCCAGAGATTTAAAGCGTTTTTATCGGTTTCTTCTTGATCCAATGCATTGGGTGCTCACCACGAATTTATTTTTGTTTCCAATGATCTATTTGGTTCTTTGTGGTGACTTCATTTATGTTATATTCTAGATTTGATAGCTGTAGTGATGTGGCGGTAAAGTACATATCTTTAAACATGTGATTTGTCTGACTTTTGTTATGGAAGTATTGCTTGAGGGTAGTTATTTGGGATGCATGCAATTTTTTTTTTACCTGCAGGATGTCCATTCCATCTAATGGTGTTGGTAACGTTACACGTTCTACTGCTGATTTAGGATGACGCATTCTGTGTTTACTGAGATAGGTCCTTATAGTTTTATCAATGTCCTCTACATCTGTTGGTGATCATTTTATTAGTCCAAATGAATATGTTAATATAGGTATGGCATAGGTGTTAATAGCTTTCAATTCATTAGAGAAACTTAGGTCTTTAATATATGTCATTATTATTATTATTATTATTATTATTATTATTATTATTATTCCTTCCACAGTGTACACAATGGACAAAACCAAGTGTTCAGTTTTGTAGAGGGTACAGTGTTATAACGAATAAAAAATCCTACCAGCATCCGAAATTGAGCCCATACTCTTCCAATTTGTAACCTATTTCATAAACGATGAAACCATCTCTGCCACGAAGTGTTTTATTTGTTAGGTATAATTTTTAAGTAGGTTATTTTACGACGCTTTATAAACATCTTAGGTTGTTTAGCGTCTGAATGAGATGAAGGTGATAATGCCAGAGAAATGTGTCCGGTGTCCAGCACCGAACGTTATCCAGCATTTGCTTCTATTGGGTTGAGGGGAAATTCCGGAAAAAACTTCAAACAGGTAATCAAACCCGGGCCACCTGGTTTCGCAGCCAGACGCCCTAACGTTGCTTCATAGGTGTGGATGTTAGGTCTAATACATGCATAATTAGTACTAATAGTTAATATTTGTAGCTGCGAATTTATCTCATCAGCTGCTAAATTCTATTTACATTTCTATTATTGTAGTTTAATTTAAAACAAACAAGTCATTATGGATATTGAGCCAGTAAATAACATGCGGAGTAATTCATGAATCCTTGGTTAATATTGCATTTTGTTAGGATTTCATTGCATACTGTAAATATTTTGGAGTGCATTTATACAAATATTTCATCAGTATCAAAACTTATAAGTCAGTAATATGTTTGTCTATTTGGCTAATATGAACCGACTTAACAACTACAGCATTCCGTTCCTTTAATGAATTTCTTGAACTGAGAAAGGTAATACTTAGAATATAAAGTAAAATGAGTTTTGTGGAATAAAATATAGAAAAGAGTCTTACAAAAATTTGAAATCTATTATTATTATTATTATTATTATTATTATTATTATTATTATTATTGTTATCATCATAAACATCATCATCATTATTATATCATATACCAAAATCCTCAGGGCTATAGAGGTGGTGTGAAGGTAAGAAACGAGGCTTTTGTTGCGATACTTATCTCGGGTGTGGGCTACAATCGTGATTGGGCATATTACATGGCTCGAATTTTTTCCGAGATTTTCGCCGACTGTAAGGTGAATATCAGATAGTGTCATAACTCTTCTCGCCAATATACTTCTTCGCTGTCAGAATTCCCGTTTATACATTATCTTTAAATAGGTCTAGGTGAAGTTATCTCTATTACAGGGCATGGTGGCCCACAGGGTAGCGGAAAGTTAAGTCTCATGCCATTATATTCAACCGGCATTAATTGTAGTAGGGATGTCAGTCCTATGTGCCTGTCGCTATTACCACCAAAGAATTGCACCTGGTTCTCATTTCTACTAGGGGCTATAGTGCGGAAGGAAGGATAAGATCAATGTCGAAAATCCATGACCCTATCAGGAATCAAAACCGCGACATTTCTGTTTTCCTTAATCGAGACACTCCCATTTTCTTCAAATAACAGTTTAGTAAAAAAAATGTTAGGGATTCGCCGAAAGTCGAGCACTAGTGCAACGTTGTTGTATATCTCAATTATCTCAGTGGAACCAAAATCATTTACACAGCATGATTTTTTTAAATTTGTTAACATTTTGGATGGTTGCACGTGGCTTCTTATTAGAATATATTTTTAATAGGAACTTACGCTGGTTTCAATCTTTCACGTTATGTGCCTCAGGAACCGCCATACCTAAGCCACTTTGCGGACTTGGTAATTAATATGCAACACTGACATGCAAGTAATCACGCATGGCTTCCTGACCGGTTAATTACGCATATAACATGTTATAAACTGCATACCAATATCTGCACTTAAGCCATATTGATCTCTGTCTTAATCTTATAAATTGATACCGAGTATAATAGCTTAGTAATATGTGATGATCTTGTGTTAAAAATATTGGGCGTAATTGAGAGTTTCTCATTTATAATAAAATTATCAGTTCGTTATGTTTATTCTGCATCATTTCCTAAAAAGTCCGAGTCAAAGTATGCATAAGGTGGAAAAAGAAGTCGCCATAAATATTTCTGTTTTTTTTTTGTCGCAATTTATTTATGATTCAACACCACTGTTTTCGATGCAGGAAGAATTGAGTAAGTGCATACTGCAATGCATGCTCCAAAAAAGAATTATCAAAATTTTTCTACATAAATCTCACAAGGGTAGCTGCCCTTCAGTAAGGGTTGCCAAAAGACATAGCATAGGCCTACTAAACCAATAAAAATAAAAATAAACATTTGTGTTATCAGTATTTATGATTATTATTTTCAAATGGAAGGCATGGCATAATACATTCATGAACCTGATGTTAATTACTGAAATAATTATAAAAGGGAAAGGAGCAATTATGTATATTTTGTATCTCTCTCTCAAAAACAAAACCGAGTCCGGGTTCAAATCCTGCTTGGGACAAGTTACCTGGTTGAATTTTTTGTGAGGTTTCTCTCACCTATTAGGACCAAATGTTGGGTAATATTCGGTGCTGGACCATGGACACATTTCGCTGTCATTATTAGCTTCATTCCATTCAGACGCTAAAGATAACCATCGCAGTTGATAAAGCTTCATAAAATAAACCAATTAACTAAGCAAGTAACTATAGAAATCTCTAGAATAGTTGCCGACAACACCTGATTCGTCATGTTAAAGAATGAAGATGTTTCTTTCCCTTTCTTTATTCTTTTTGGTCATGTTTCACTTCATTTCACACCAACTTAAAATCGAATGTGATGTAGTGGATGGTACCTGTATAAAGTTAACACTTGACACACCGTGGGTCACCATGATCATGCGGTCAGGATACCCAACGCCATCGCTGAGACAACACAGGGTAATACATCACAAGTGACAAACACCCAGTCCCATGGACAAACATAAATGTCCTCCATTACCCACGCCAAGGAAAGAACCGAGGTTCTCTTGGATAGGAAGCGCATAATAACAATGCTATACATAGAACTAAGGTGAGACACTTAATGACCATGCCACATAAATATAGTATTCCATAAAGTACGGCGAGTTCAATTAATCCCTCCGAAGGTCAAGTGTGCTTCTTAAGATGTATTTTCGCGTGTCCTCGCTGAGTCTAGTCTAGTCCTATAAGGTTGAGGATGGAAAACAGAGAAAGATGCATCATCCTTACAAGCAGACAGTGCGTTGCGAAGGGAATGCTTGAACGCACCGTATAACGTAGTTATACTTGGCTCGAAAACATGACTGCCTCTCTTCTTGGAATTGGTAATCCCTCATAAACCCCCATCCTCTACTCAACCCCTAGCCGCGTTGCAGAAATACAATAGATCCCAGCATTGCCAAATTTAACCAGTTGGGTTTCACCCGTTCTCAGTGTCTTTTTAGACATTTGTCGACGTGTTGTTTTATACCGTTGTGCGCTTCAATATGTCTAATTTATTCCGGCCATGATTTATGAGTATTGGAGCAGATGATCCGCAGCCAGGCCTCCTGATTCACCTGAAGATCCAGGACCATCACAAGAACAAATAACACTGTCGAAGAAAACAGAATATGTTATTTGCAGAGGAGCGTAGCTAAGAAAACAAAGTGTTAAAATTGTGTCTAACGTTAGAAATTCTATCCATAGAGTAATCAAAAGTTGATGCACTTTGATAAGTACAAATCTTAATCACTTAACATCGGACGCAACAGGCGGAGTTGGTAAAAAAAATGGGGTATAGAAATTAAGAATTACGGTTCACCAAATAAAGAGAAAATAAACTAAAACAGATTTCGGTAAGATAGACGATTTTATGCGTGATTTACTTCGTCGAACAGTATGTGAACAGTACGCGAAAGAGATATCGCCAACAGCAAATAAACTTGCGTAAATAGTCTGGCCTGATTTGTACATTATGTTTAAGAATGCAGAAACATTTTCATTCGATTCTATCCAGCACTTTCGGAATTACCAGGAAAAGGATTTTAAGGAATATAGTTTGCGAAGAAGAAAAAAAAGCTCATGCCGTTTTCCACTTAACAGCTATTATAGCCAATGCCGCACTTTACATTAAAAATAATAACTTCAGAACTAATAAGGAGCCACTGGCGTAGCTCAGTTGGCTGAGTTGACTGCGGATCCGAAGTTGCACTCGGGCGTGGGGTCAGTTCCCGTTTTGGCTGATTTATCTGATTGGGGTTTTTCTGAGGTTTTTCTCAACAGTAAGGCGAATGTCAGGTAATATATAGCGAATCCTCGGCCTCATCTCGGCAAATACCATTTTGCTTTCACCATTCCCATCGACACTAAATAACCTAGTAATTGATACAGTGTCGTTAAATAACTAAAAAAAAACTAATACAGATTGTTTTACCTGAACGAACTTCAAAAGTTGGTGTAGAAATTTAAATTTTATATTAGGCCTATATTTTACATAACAGAATTTTAAGGTATAAGAAGTGTACATACCCCCTTAATTAATTTATAACGTTACTTAGACCTACAGAAAATTTGCATCGAATCAGCAACTAAACTGGCAGAGAAACAAATATATTCGTTTGTGCTTTAATATGATTTTCATGTTATGAAAAAAATGATCATACATTTATCCATGACTGGTATCTAAACTGGTCTTTATTTCACCATCCTTAGCAACCTAAATAATGACGTTATTCACAGCAGTGCTTAAAAGTTTTGTAACTTACAGCAGTGAATTAAATGTTTTTAAATCACTCCCTACATGACAACCAACATATTAGCATTAATTAAAATGAATATATATGAACTTCTTCGCCAATAACACATTACAAAGAAAATATCTACAATTTAAAATTAAATTTACATACGGTACCAGTAATGAATAAAATATTGTATACACACTAGAGTAAATAGATTTTATGCGCTCGCGGAAATTATCATCCAAGGCGAAGCGGATAAATTCTAATTTTACTCTTTTGTACTATAAATTGCTATTCAATGATCACAGTTTCCGAAAATTTTACCAGCGCAACATCCTTAATTAAGTATAAAATTCTGGAATTTCAATAACATGAGAATTTAACACTCATTATATAATTCTGCATTTCTTTGTTTATTTAGGCAAAACATGTTAGTGAAAATATAAATATAAGTGTTTTTAAAATAAGTTCGTTCATTTTTATACCAATTTTGTTTTAGTAATTATAAATTAAGGTATATTTACAAAGATAATATAGTCTCGCTGAAAATCGCGGTTTCACGGAACACAGTTTGAAAAACGTTCGCAAATCACAATGACTTCAAGAATTGGCAACTCGGCTAAGGGTTTATCCCTTGCGCGTGCCTGCAGTTAACTGGTGAAGGGTATGAGGGAAGGTCGTCATGTTTTCGTGCGAAGTATATCAACTGTTTTCAGGTATTGAGTCCAACAACACTCTCATCCCTTCTTGAGTATTTCGAACAGACAGTACACATCCACAAACACAGAGTTGGGCAGATTCCTGCACTGTATTCATTTTCAGACGGATTCTTATAATTTTTTAAAGAAATGTAAAAAAAAAATGTTATGCTTCTTCACGCAAAAGAACTCTGTTTATACATTAACAATTTATTAGCATAATTTACCTGTCATTTTCCGCCACGTCATATGGGAATAGCGCAATGGGCCTATCTTACAATAACAGTAAGAATGGATGCTTGCTAGTCATCCCTAATGTAATATCTTGTAATCTAATCTTGATTCCGATAAAAATAAGTAACGTTAGGTACATTAAAAAATAAATAAATCCAATTTTCTACTTATAGCCTGCCCACTTTTCGAGTTTATGTATAAAAACTTCAAGTTTTCCTTTTCTGTAAAGTCTTATTTGTCTGGGATAACCTGATAAGATTTGTCACCCTCTTGCACCCGTTATGAAGAACTTGTTTTTAAGTACACCACCCATTGCTCCAATGTGATGTTCTGTGTCATACCACATCTGAATACGAACAGAGAAGTTTTATGTCTTACTGCACCTCGGTGGAGAACACTGCAACGATCTGCAGCCATAAAACCAAATGCTTCTGTTTTCCAGTTCTAGTGTGCTATCGCGCAAACGAAGTTCTCTTCTTGCTCAGTGCTAGAAGATACTTGAATATGTAAAATTCGGCGTGGCACAAAGTAGGCCTATATATTTCTGTTACTAGTGTACACAGGAAATTTATGTTCCTATTAAGCTAAAAAGGAAATAAGAGGGTTGGTAATATGACACGTAGATTATTAAATAATATTGGAATCATATGATATGATATATGATATGATATGATATGATATGATATGATATGATATGATATGATATGATATGATATGATATGATATGATATGATATGATATGATGCATTTGTAATATGATGAGTGTTTTGCTGTGTGGTGTAATATGGAGTAATGATATATATATATATATATATATATATATATATATATATATATATAATACAGGGCTCCTACAATAGACCCTTCCGGGTTCGAGCACTGTAATTTATATTCTATGAATGTGAGGTGAATGAAAATAGCACCAATGGACCGAGAAACTCAAAAAGTTTAGTTGTGGCAACATTGTTTTCTTAGTTGCTAACACTGCCTCATAATAGCACATATAAACAAATTTGTTCATTGTTGAGATGAAATGGCTTCTATTAGGATAGAAAACCTTGACTTTCGTGTGAGCCAGTTGGTTATTACCGAACAAAGTTAGGTGCAGATCCACCCAGTGGATCTACAATCCGTAAGTGGTGCACTGATTTTAAGACAAGATCCTTCTCAAGCGATTGCGGTTTTATCCGTACGACTACAGTTGTTGCAATCCCTAAAACCAGAGGACAAAGTGCTCGAAGAAATGTCTGCATAAGTATGCAGACTTTAATTGAAAACGATGATGAATTTATTCGTTTCGTGGTGTTTTCTGACGAAGCCACTTTTCACCTTTCTGGTAAGGTGAACAGACATAACCTCAGAATCTGGAGGTTGAAAAATCCGAGTACCTACGTCGAACTTCACTATAGGCTTGATGTGTGCCGTGTTACCAAGGGGGGGACACATTGGAAATCTTTAATGTAAGGAACTATACTTTTTGAATTTCTCTTTCCATTAGTACTATTTTCATGCACCTGAGATTCATAGACTGTAAATTATATGTGTTCGGAACTGGAAAGACAGACATATAGGCCTACACGTAAAGTTGGTTTGAAAAACTATGGCATACATAGGTTACAAGATAAATTTGCAGCCTTCGAAGTTTATTAATTTTATCTGTTAAAATAGAAATTGTTATTAAACTATGAGTCCGTAAAATTGAAATTTGAAAAACTTATTTTTTTTTAATAATTTAAGGTCAGTGATATTTCGATTTATTTCATTGGCAATTAATTCCTATCTAACACTTTAGATATTTTATGTTTGCTACTGTCAAATACTTCGTGCACAGAAAATGATGATTCCACATAAATGTTGACAACAAAATATTTATTTGAAAATTGATACAATACTTTCACATCACGATGATCTACATTATACTGTAGTCTTCATTCTAACCAGGTAGCATATCAAAAACCGTTCGATTTGGGGGACACTACTTTTTTATTTCAGTTGATCATTTATCTCTAACTTGATGCCAGTACTTACTTAGAGCATATTTTATTTCATGATGTGGTTTGTGTAAATAGGAAGCTTGTCACTAAGACTCTCACCTTTTGCTGCTAGTTTTTTTAATTGAAGAAACAAAACGAAATATTAAAATATTGAATACACAATATGTACGTATTTTTTCGCAGAGATGCATTTAAGAGTTCTTTTAAAGTAATAATAACGCTGCCTTGTAACTTCTTCACCCAAAACAGTTTTTCGATATTAAATTTAGGTAACTTTATTAGATCAAACTATTCTGCTTATATTCTGTTACATGAGAGGGTGATAATTTACTGTTAACACTACTGCGAGTAGTATTTTAATACTTACTTCCAACTATTTGTGTCAATTGTTAATTGTTTTCCATCAGATTTCACTTGAAAGCAATCGCAACTGATGTTGTACTAGTCTTAAAAATGTCAGTTTTTGTTAAGAAGCGTACACGGATTAAATAATTTGCTTAAACAGCTATTTCATTCGTAATTATATGAAACAATTAAGAATGTAATTAAAATAGGTGACAACCGTGTTCGAACGGGAACTTCTCGAGCTGCAGTCGAATGGCCTACCACTGAAAAATGCCACTGCTCACTTTCAACATGATAAAGTTTTATTGCTATTAAGGGGGATTACAGCAGTGGAAATGTAGGGGAATTTTTTTTATATCACTTCGCACGAATGGCTGTCTAAAAATAATACACGCACACATGTTAAGAATTGTATTAATTTGTTCGCAGGTTCGCTTCACTCGCTTTGCGTTCTTATTTCGCATAACATCCCTCCTCACATATGAGTGTCATATTTAACACCTGTATCGGCAATAACTGTTTTGTTCCTTTCATTGTTGTCTATTGCTGCAATAAATATTTGTAGGTCTATTTTGCTGAAAATCTGACTATATTAATGTATATTGCATTATATTGTATAATTGCGGCATATGAAACGAAGTGATATATTTAACAGGAAGTAATAGTTGATGTGGTTGAATAAATATTATGTTTTGTGTTCTATGACAAACTATATTAAATATAAATATGATACTACGTAAATTCATGTAGTGTGATATCTACCTAATACATATTATGAACTTATTGAATTTGGAATGGTTGGTTATAACCAGGCAGTGCATTTTCGTTTCCAAACAAGTCAGGAAAGTTATCGGTTAGTATATCCTGGAGTTTCAGGGTTTAAACTCTAACCTTAATGCTTACGTCAGGACGTTACGAAAGGTAAAACCTAGTTCGGTACATAATAATAATAATAATAATAATAATAATGAAGCATGACAACTGTAAGTGGGATTGCTGCTAAATTGAAATGGTCTGTCCAGCTACTTTTTAACCTCATAAACGCACTAACATTGCGAAACTAGCGCTCTACAAAATACTAGTGCTACATATGACAGGAAATATAATTAGATCGAATGCTATATATATTATAGAACATAATAGTAAACATGATACACATTAACTGTATATACTCTATAAAAACAATATAGGCCTATGCAATTAATTCATTTAACAAAATCAGTTCTGTTACGGTAAACAAAAATATATATTCTGAGATTTTGAAATTCATATCTTTTACCATAACCGTCAGTAAAAATTTGTTTTTGGTAAGAAACTGTTCTTCCTATGTCACAAGACGTTACAGTGACACAATTATAATAACAAAAATCACTATACAAAGTAACAATATTTACATTTTACATAATATATAGGAACACAAAATACAGATCAAAATTAAATACAACATAACATAGATTGAAAAATTAAAATAATATTAACACTAAAGTCTGAATGAAAGTCCAACTTACTCAGTATTAGAATCAGATCACAATGTACGTAGTCGTAACTTGGTGTTTTATATATACAACATTACTGTATTGTACTATGATTCATAGTCTATTCGTACCTGCTTGCAATTATTCTACCTTGCTTATGCATCCACGTGACGTAATAGATGTACCAGAAGAAACTACTCGATCCGCTGTACTTTTGGGAACAAAAATGCGCTGCTTGGTTATAGCACATATGCCACAATAAGCTCGGCTTTATGATAATATAAAACACAATTTATAGGAAGCTCTTGTGGGGTAATTTATTTTACAAGAACATTGAAACAACATAAATCTTACTTAAATTAAGAAAAATTCAATCTTATGTTATTGTGGCAATGAAGATTACTAATGTTGCTAGATTTTGGAGTTACCAGATGGCGATTTAAGTGGCAAAACTTGTCTGTGTGAATTCGATATGGATGACGATGAAACAAATGAAATTCGAATCGAATAAAGCCATTATGAAATGTTAATGTGGTCGTAGTGCTGACGTGAAGCTGTTTTGTTTGCCTGCTCGGAGTGGTTAACAGTGTAGCGAGGCATTAGCCATGGTTCGCTGGAGAGTTTGGAAGATCCCCCATCTTCATTGATTCCCTCCTACGCAGTATTGGAGCTATAGATTTCGATTGGCTCAGTCATCTTTTTGGTGGAAGTAAGGGGAGGAAGCGAAATTGCAAAAAAAAAAAAAAAAAAAAAAAATGGGGGGAAGAAAAGAAAAACAACCGACGTTCGTAGGAAGTTGTTTGTAGGATGGGACAATATCTTAGCTTTACATATCATTTCTTTGGGAAAATAAATATCTGGTCGAAATGAGAAAAAAAAAAAAGAAAGCAATAACTTTGATATATCATATTCATAGTCATTGGCTACGATATATTACAGCATAATACTACGGGGAATGAAATTTAACCTTTTCCTGTCCGTAGAGGTGGATTTCAGTTCCTTCCGAATTGTCTTTCTCAATCTCGTCTTGTTCTTCCTTGAGGACCGTCTTGAGATTTGAAATGACAACACATCTAATGCTTTACTGAGGATTTATTTTTATGACATCCATTAAGCTTTCCACTCTGATTCGTTCGCATTCCCGACTGTTGGGCGGAGGTGTATGGTCACGCAGACAATGGAATCAACGCACAAGTCTACTCCGCAAGGCGGGCCGGAACTAGTTCCGTTGCTGCAGGTTCAGTCACGTCCGTTTTCTGGACATTCTGATTTACATTAGAGGAGCGTATCATTCCGTTTGAATTGTTATTGATATCACATCTCATTGCGAGGGGTCCGTTATGAACAGCGATCTCATGCATTAAACAAACTCGTGCCCTGCGTACGCGCAGTGAAAGTAGAGAGCTTATTGTCTGTCTGCAGAACCTTTCCACATCGCAAACAAATTCTGTAAGTTTTCCTTAAGTAAGAGGGCTGTTGAGAGTTTGTAATGGTCATGAAGTGATAAATACGTGTATTAAATAATATTATTACGTAATTAACCTCCTAAGATTCATTTGTTACTTAGGGAACAAGAATATTATGTTTAGGCTTACATCCAGAAAGTTGTTATTATTATTATTATTATTATTATTATTATTATTATTATTATTATTATTATTATTATTATTATTATTATTATTTCTCCAATTACAGCTCAATAATAATAATAATTATTATTATTTCTCCAATTACAGCTCAATAATCACAATGTTCGGAACTATAAAGCTGGTTTGTATAGTATGTCTCTGTGACATTTGGTCCTTTGTTTCACAACTCCCTTGCTATTTCCAAGTCTTAGTTATCTCGCCTTTTCCATTACAGAGATTAAATGCAGGAAAGAAAAAGAAAAATACCTGCTCATAGTTCACTGTTCCTGTCCCATCTCTTAGTACTGTGTGTTCCGGTTGCTCGATCATTACTGCAAATTCACAATACAAACTCTCAGTCGAGTAGCATGTCAATTTAGTAATACGAGGCACTGTCCCTTGTTTATTATGTATATAATAACTCTATGATAAAATGATAGCATTAAGACATTTAAAATATCAGATATAAAGTGTATAAAGACAGACACAATAAAGAAACGTAAGAATATAATAGAACACTTATGTTCTGATTAATTTTCTGAACAACTAGTACTACTAACACGACATGCGCTTTCCCATTATACAGGGTGATTCATTATTACGTGTAAATACTTTGTGTGTGTATTGTAGAGGTGAAACTAAGACTAAAACGTTCTGTACAACTTTTTCTCAAAAACTTTAATTCCAGAGTTCCAGTAGATGGCACCTACGTCGTAGTAACTGTATAGGCATTACTGTACTCCCACACATTTGGTGTGGTATTATAGGGAATCAGTTACTCGGACCTCGATTTCTACCTCACGGTTGAATGGGGAAATCTACAGTGCATTCTTGGAACGCGAATTGCATAGTCTGCTACATGATATCCCTCTTGCAACGCGAGTGAACTTATGGTTTATGCACGATGGCGCTCCTGCGCATTACTGCCGCAATGTAAGGGCGTATCTCAATGCGGCGTATCCAGATCAATGGATAGGCCGCGCAGGGCCAACTCCTTGGCCAGCCAGATCACCGGACATGAACTCTCTGGACTTTTATCTTTGGGGCCACCTGAAGTCGTTAGTGTATGCCTCTGCTACACCTAACGTAGAAGTACTACAACAGCGAATTAAACATGCGTGTGGAATTGTTCGTAATGAGTTGAACGGGCTGTGTAACGTTCAGAGATCACTGAGGCGGCGAGCACAGGTATGTCTTCAAGTTGAGGGATAGCACTTTGAACATGCATTACACTAAGAATTGTGCAAATGTGTAAAGTCTAGAAGAAATTGCTTTACATTCTTTACTGTGTTTGGTTTTAGTTCATAAAACGTGCATAAGTGGACTGCTAAGGATATGGGTTTAGTGACTTTGGTGGTTTTTGTATTGAAATGCACTGTACGAAAGTGATAATTAATTTACATTTGGTGTGTTATCCTTTCTTTGTTTGGGAGCGCAAATTCCACACAAAGTGGCGTTAACTCTGGAATTAAAGGTTTTGAGAAAAAGTTGTATAGAACGTTTTAGTCTTAGTTTCACGTTTACATCACACACACACAAAGTATTTACACGTAATAATAAATCACCCTGTATATAGGTCTTTTGTGTTTGGAAACAATTCAGTTTCTCGCGTTATTACGTATTAGTTACATTCGCGTCTAGGTTAAATAATCAAAATCTTACACTCTGCCTTATATTCGCTCTCCATTATTTCGCTCGTAGTACACACATAAACTGACCTACTGTACTCGGAAACTTAGACGACCCCAGCTCAGAGGAAAGAAGTAAAGCAGTCAGATGAACATGCTCTCGATGTTTATATTATGTAGTTGACCGGTTCCGATGACGGAATTGTTTTATAACAACGTTGCCAAACATAGACGCCCTCAGCCCGAGTAGAAAGGTCAGCTTATCTTGTCTCTTGTACTGTCCGACGATAGACTCGTGATACCTCAGAAATATTGCAAGAATGTAGGGTCTTCTCGCAAGAGACACCTACTAACTTCTCTGTTAAAAAAAAAAAAAAAAGATAGAAAAAATCGTACTTGCTTCAGCTCAGCGGCTGGGCTAATTCAGAGTAATATGTGACAACGCTTCTTAACTAACAGGCATGCACCATATGATTTATTATGTTTTGGGTAAGGCACGAGTGGTGTGAGGTCGTCTAAAATTGGCGAGAACTATACTTCCGAAAGCACGCACAGACTTGCATACACACATGAAACAGCTATTCATATAATAGAAATAGAGTAAGAGGAAATGAGTAAATGAATAGATAAATAAATTAATTAAATATTTAAATAGATCAATCATTAATTAAATAATGTATATAACAAATACCTTTACTTAAAAATTAAGTTATTTAATTCATTTTAAATTGTTATGTCCAAGTTAATATCCGTAATAATAATTTTTCGTATATATAAAAGTATTAAATATATGCATATAAACATATATACAGGGTGGAAGCGAAATAACCCTGCAGATTTTCCGAGTGAATAGCTCATGATGTATGTAACAGAAAAGTGTAATATCATATTGGTAGAAAGTTCGTAGTTTTCTCAGAAACAAATTTTTTTCCCCCAAATATTTAACACCCTCTTATTCGCTAACTATTATGAGTAGGATCGTACCTTTTGTCCATATCGATAGAAAATCCAATAAATCATTTTTATCCGTCTGGTATATTTCAATAGCATGGACGATTTTCGCGTAAATTTAATTTAAAAACCATTCATTTCAAGCCACTGAGCGATGCGAACAGATTGCAACTTCGTAGCGAGAGAGGGGGAGCTCGCGTACAGAGATAGACCTGAGTTCGTTCACCCCTTATATTTACAATACGAGAAGAAAGGGCAGTGTGTTAGCGACGATGTTACCAAACTGCTGAAACTTCCAACTTAATTTTCAAGATAGTTATTCTGCATATTTTGGGAGGCAAGTTTCCTGAACCATGTGTTCCTTAGGAAATTGATTCAAAGAAGAGGACTCATTGTGGTCGACATCACCTGACTTCAAGCAGTACTTGAAGTCTAGAGTGTGTCGGAATGAAGAGATAAATAATGGAGTAGATGGAACGCAAGATATCAGTCTTGTGACTGTGGGGAAGGAAATTGAAAGTTTTACTGATAGAGAGGAATATTTTTGGCTATAAATGAGTCTCGTAACGAGAATGTATTGTACATATTGTAAATTTGTTATCCATGTTACAATTCTTTTAGTAATTGTAAGATAAACACCTTAATAATCTATGTCCATTAAATGCAAATATAAACATTGGAAATTTATCCTTTGAAAAGTGGAAAAATCCAAGTACCTTGGAGCAACAGTAATAAATATAAATGACACTCGAGAGGATATTAAACGCAGAATAAATATGGGAAATGTCTGTTATTATTAGGTTGATAAGAATTTATCATCCTGTCTGATCCCGAAAAAGCTGAAAGTTAGAATTTATAAAACAGTAATATTACCAGTTCTGTATGGTTGTGAAACTTACTCTCACTTTGAGAGAGGAACAGAGATTAAGTGTGTTCGAGAACAAGGTGCTTAGGAAAACATTGGGGCTAAGGGGGATGAAGTTACGGATGAATGAAGAAAGTTATACAACGCATGACTGCACGTATTGTATTCTTCACCTTACATAATTAGGAACATTAAATCGAGACGTCTGAGATGGACAGGGAATGTTGCATGTATGGATCAGTCTAGGAATGCATATAGAATGTTAGTTCGGAGACCTGAGGAGAAGATGAGGCCGAGGCGCAAATTGGAGGATAATATTAAAATAGATTTGAAGGAGGTGGAATTTTATGGTAGTTATTAGATTAATCTTACTGCGAATAGGGACTGATGGCGGGCTTATGTGAGGGTGGCAGTGAACCTCCGGGTTCCTTAAAAGCCATTTGTAAGTAAGTGTATCCATTAAACTAAATAATTTTTAGGTTAAAATTGGCACAACTTGACAAAATGTTAAGTTTAAGTAAATAAAGTTTAATGCATATTTGGAATATGTACAACATTTATGATGACTTCATTTAAAAATATAGTTTATCATACTCTGTATACGAGAAAACATTATTTTGTGAATCACAGTCATTTTATCATTTCATTTCTTTCCAACAACTTTTCTATATAACACTTTATGTAGCTAGTAAACCGCTTGAGTTTCAAAACTAGCGTAAAATTAAAAATTTGTATTGGAAATTTACGTTAGTTCTAGAGTAGAAACTTTACTGAATTTAATATACTGTAAACCTACTGTAGAAATAAAGTATTACATTAATTTACTCCATACCACATTACCGGTTTTGTCCGCATTCGCTAAAGCTTCGAAATGCTACGAACTTCAGCTGTAATTTGATGGCCTCTTAGCCTCTCACTGTGAGGAAATCATAGTTGACTTAGAAGTCGTGGTTTACTCCTCTTGGGTAATTCTCATTCGCTGTTCTCAGGAGACTTTCGCAGTCTCGTCGTAGAACAACGCCAATGTATCTGGATCTTTGTAGAGAATCCTTAATTTCCTATCTTTCAGAATTCTTGACAGATCATCTTCTAGGATTGGCCCAAAAATCTTTCTCAAAATTTTATTCTCGAAAGAGATGATTGATTTTGCGATTTTTGTTGAAATCAAATTTCCGGATGAATAGACTATATATTAGTGCATGTAAAATTATTTTGTGGTACTTTTTGTTGTACTGGAGACGTGTTTGCAACTTGGAATTTTTCAGACTATAATAACGTGTGTTTTTATTAGCTGGTTATTTTTTAAGTTCCTTCTCAAATATGTTTTCACCAATAATCATACATATCAAATATTTGTTTAATTTTTTAAGGTCTATGTATTCATTCTGAAGAGAGTTTATTTTACTAGAATATTTTAATAGTTTCAAATATTCAGTTTCAGAAGTATTTATTCTTAAACCACTGTCTTTGTATCATTAAGAGCAAAACCATATAGGCTTTCTTACATCACGAAAGAGGTAAACTAAAATTACAAAACTCAATCTCTAACAAGAATAGCTAGAATACTATGTCGTTATGATGTTGAAACTAGAACAAAGAAGGTGATGGCAAGTTGTGCTTCAAATGAATACTTCTAGAGGAATCAATAGGCGCAAATTGTGAACTACTTGGACACGAAGAATGGGAAAGACAATGACTAAAAATGATATAAATGAAGAATAATGGCTCGATAGAAAAAATGCAGAAAAGGATCGAGGAACAAATTGGCTTTCTTGTGAATGTAGTTAAATTGGAAGATGGCAATATGCTGTAAAGCAGAAATATATATCGTCGGTTTCTTGGTAAAAGTGACCAAATTCAAAATGCAAAATTGTTGAGAAAAGACATTTAAAGGTTTAATGATCCATCCAAAAATAACTCTACTTCTTTAGATGTTAGTAATTAATTATTTTGAAGCTTCTATGTTAATAGTTTTTAATATAAAATTATGTCTTAAATTTTCATAATGTTTGGAAGCCTTCAATGTGACTTTGTCATTTTTATCAAGAAACCGACGATATACGCATGTGTACATACACAGCATAATTATATTATTCAGCCCTTTCTGATGTATGATGTTGTAATATGTAATATATGATGAAGCTTGCAAATATATAAAATAACTCGCAATCACATACTGTACGTGATCTGAAGCCTGATGTTATTGTGTAATTCACCGATTGACAAATGGAGCAGATAATTGTTGTATTTATATTCTGTATTATAATAACATTAACTAGGACTACAGTTATCAAATATTTTGTTTTCACACGAATGGTAATTGGATTAAGTGAGCAGATCTAGGAATCCCTAGTGATTACCGCGTTGTTATTTCATTTCCAATTTATGATATTTGCTGCTGGCCCAAATGAAAATTGGAATTAGAAATAACAGCGATTGTAATGCCATATACATATGTTTGCATAATCTTTTGGGAAAATACAAAGAGACAATTTCGCATGAAATAGAATAGTATGAAATTTTTTCTTATAGAGGTAAATTCCAGCAGAATTAATACAAGAGAGTGGAAGCGCATTATATAACAAAATTTATAAGCTTGTACTTGCTATTTGGGAAAAGAAATTGTATCAGAACAATTGAAGGAGTCCATAATTGTACCTATTTTTAAGAAGGGGAACAAGAGTAACTGTAGTAACTTTCGAGGAATATCACTTTTGTTGACGTCGTACAAAATTTTGTACAATATTCTTTTGAGAACAATAACTCCATATTTAGCATATTTAGATGAAATTATTGGGGATCATCAGTGCGGTTTTAGGCGTAATAGATCGACTATTGATCAGATTTTTGTATTCGACAGATATTGGAGAAAAAAATAGGAGTATAAGGGTACAGTACATCAGTTATTCATAGATTTAAAAAAAGGCATATGACTCGGTTCAGAGATAAGTTTTATATAATATTCATATTGAATTTGGTATTCCCAAAAACTAGTTCAATTAATTAAAATGTGTCTCAATGAAACTTACAGCAGAGTCCGTATAGGCCAGTTTCTGTCTCATGCTTTTCCAATTCACATTAGGCTAAAGCAAGGAGATGCACTGTCACCTTTACCTTTAATTTCGCTCCAGAATATGCCATTAGGAAAGTTTAGGATAACAGAGAGGTTTGAAATTCAACGGGTTACATAAGATTCTTGTCTATGCTGATGACGTGTATATGTTAGGAGAAATTCCACAAACTATTAGGATTATGTCTTGTGACCAGAATATTGTACGAAATGGAAATATAAAAATTGGAGATTTATCCTTCGAAGAAGCGGAAAAATTCAAATATCTTGGAGCAACAGTAACAAAGATAAATGACATTCGGGAGGAAATTAAACGCAGAATAAATATGGGAAATGCCTGTTATTATTCGGTTAAGAAGCTTTTGTGTTCTAGTCTGCTGTCAAAACATATGAAGGTTAGAATATATAAAATAGTTATATTACCGGTTGTTCTGTATAGTTTTGAAACTTGGACTCTCACTTTGAGAGAGGAACAGAGATTAAGGGTGTATGAGAATACGGTTCTTAGGAAAAAATGTGGGGCTAAAAGGGATGAAGTTACAGGAGAATGGAGAAAGTTACACAACGTTGAACTGCACGCATTATAATTATTCTTCACCTGACATAATTAGGAATATTAAATCCAGACGTTTGAGATGGGCAGGGCATGTATCACGCCAGGGCGAATCCAGAAATTTATATTGAGTGTTAGTTGGGAGGCCGGAGGGAAAAAGACTTTTGGGGAGGCCGAGACGTAGATGGGAGGATAATATTAAAACGAATTTGAGGGAAGTGGGATATGATGATAGAGACTGGATTAATCTTATACAGGATAGGGACTGATGGCTGGCTTATGTGAGGGCGGCAATGAACCTGCCGGTTCCTTAAAAGCCATTTGTAAGTAAGAGGTAAATTGGCGTTCGAGAAGTGTTGTCCACTTACAGAGTATTCATCTCAGCTTATTGTTGATGTGTCTCTCTATTTTAATTGATTTATTTTACGACGCTTTATCAAGTGCGATGGTTATCTATCGTCTGAGAGAAATGAAGGTGATAATGCTATGAGTCCAGGGACCAGCACTAAAAGTTACCCAGCATTTGCTCTTAATGGCTTGAAAGGAAACCCTGGAGAAAACCTTAACCAGATAACTTATCCATAACCAGGATTTGAATCCGGACCCTCCCGTTTCACGGTCAGTCTCGATTTAATATCAGTAGAGAATGTGTTAGGTATCCCACGGCTTGGTGTCAACATTACTCTGAAGCTCTACCTAA
The DNA here is from genome assembly GCF_040183065.1 of Periplaneta americana. Lineage (NCBI taxonomy): Eukaryota > Metazoa > Arthropoda > Insecta > Blattodea > Blattidae > Periplaneta > Periplaneta americana. The sequence goes on from NC_091119.1 coordinate 91,493,099, forward strand.
ATCCGAAAGCAACGCAATGCATGAATTGACAAGGGAAGAAAAATCCATGCTATTCTTGGAATAGTAATCTAATGCATAAAATAGACAAGATGGGAGTGTTGAATGGTTTAAATTTATATTATTATAGGAGTTAATTATGTTCGAGATTTTATCCCTCACCGGACTATTAACTCCCGATCATTCTTGATGTTTTCCAATTTTTCAATTTATTAAAGAATAATAATAAAACTTATTTATTTATTCAATAAATTATACAGTTATTTGTTTAACATTCAGTAGAGTTTCCTACTCACTGTAGCCCCACAAATTCATCACGATTCTGGGTCGATATCGGATCCATATACTGGCCGAAAATTCGTGACAAAATTTATTTCCCTATGAAGAATTAAACCAGCGCTCATTTCGTAACGCTAGTATAAGGTACGATGCCTTCGATAACGCAGCTACGGCGCGGGTATGAGACATCCTAAGAAAATGGTTCATAAGCGGGGCAAGGGATTTGGAGTGCTATAAGGTAATGTTGAAAAGTAGTACGAGTATAGCCCAAGGTTTAGTGAACTGGAACCGAGCTACTGCATTGACAAAGCAGAAGTACAGTTCAGTCATAGAAAATTACACGCAACTTATTACAAAATTATTTGAGAACAAATGTATTATCTAGTTTAAAGAAATATATTGGCGCCCATATATAATATACATTTCATTTCGAACTAAATAATTGAATGCGTTTGTTTTTTTAATGAGCATGTCACTAATTTTCATCGTATGAATTTTAAGGAAATTCTTAAAAATTAAATCAATATAATAAAAACTCTCCTCAAAATATCACATAGATGCATGATTAACAATCAGAAAAAGTATAAATATTTTTAAATCCCTTAATATAGTTTTTGTAGAACGGGGTAGAACGTTTCAGACCGTCCAACTTCAAGACAAACGTGGCATGAGACTTCTACCATTGGTTGAATAAAGATTATAGGCCTACTTCTCTCCTTCTCTGCCGGCAATATTTATATCTCCTGTCAGACATTATGGAACGAAGTATAGTCAGACATTTGGGGAAAGAGATTTAGATAAACCCTTCTAAAATTGAAAAAAATATGTGTATTTTTCAATTTCTTTAATTCCAAGTGTAACCCATTAAAAGTGTGATACGAACTCCGGACCGTATAACGAGCAAGCCCGGGTTCAAATCCTAGTTGCGACAAGTTACTGGTTGAGTTTTTTTCCGGAGTTTTCTCTTAACCCATTAAGAGCAAATGCTGGATAACTTCGGGCAGGCTATACTTCAAATTCATAACAAGCAGAGATGTTTTTGATAAACATGCGGCGCTGGACCCTGGACTCACTTCGCTGGCATTATCACTGTCATCTCATTCATACGACTTAGATAATCATAACCAGAGACCGGAAGTTTAGACATTATGAATCATTAAAATAGGCAGGCAAAAAGGCATCATAAATAGGTAAAATAGGAGGCAAAAAGGCATTGTAAAAATAGCTAAAATACGCAATAAAAGGCAATTACCAAACTCCTTGCACTAGATCCACAACCTTGCACTTTCCACAAAGGGATGTCGGCAGCAAGAAAAGGTTTACATAAGGCGAATGCAATTACTATTGGAAGCAAAGAAATCTTCTTCCCAGTAGCCTTGGAAAGTGCATTTTTGTGTTTCGTTGTACTGATATGTTGCGATATGAAATATTTAGCTAGCTACAATAACGTCGCAATGAAAACTGAAAGAAAAATAACCGTCAAGAATAGCGTTAGACCCCTACTCATTGTCGTCTTGTCAAATAAACACAAGCGCTTACTGTTAAACATTTTTGCAGGGCAGCACTCATTGTTGCAAAGAGAATATGAACTGACTGAAAGACAATAATATACATTCGGTGAAGTCATTATCATTGTAGCGGTTATAGAAATAAATTAAATATACCCGTAGGCAATTTTAATAATAAATTAATAAATAATAGATGAATAATCAAATAAAGGCAAAAAATATTTATTTTGTAAATTAGGCATTTATATTTAAAAAGCCAGAAAAGGGCAACATAAAACTGTTACGTTTCAATCACAAAGGTATAATTCGTAAAGATTTACTTTCAAAATGAAGATGGATTTAACACATTTAAAAAGCCAAAGTTCCGGTTTCTGATCATATAGCCGCGACGCTGTTATTCCCGGCGTGACTCCTCCTCTTTGCTTACGTCTTAGGAAGTCAAGGCTCTTATAAAGTCTAGATAGGTAGTATCGTTCGCCATTTTTGTTCTTTCGTTGCCGAGCTACCAGACGAGGGATCTACTTGCCATACCGTTAAACATTATCATGCCGTAGCTGCTATGATAATAAGTCAAACGCACTGTAATTCAGCAAATAATAGAGCGGCAAATAACGTCCTCGTGTGCTTTCTGCGAACGCCAACGAAAGAGCCAAAATGGCGGGCGATTATATATTAAGTATTTATCCAGCCTTAGGAAATGCTTTACATCTTCATCAGTGAATCACAAGACGCACACGATTGAATGTAGCTGACCTGCAACGTGATTGGCTGCCGGAAATTAGAGCGACGGGACTATAACAATTGATAGAGCGTCGAAAATAGCTAATTAAAAATACAAAGTCCGGTAGAAACAAACTATTTAAAGTGGCAGTATTATGCTACGTAATATAACATTGTTGTACACAACAATATGTCGAGTAATTAATACCATATAGTATTTATTGGATATTGGTTGAATGAACATCTGGCTTTTTTCGTAGAAAGTTTTGAAAAAGAATGACTCGACAACACAAACACAACGTCTTTTTATTCGTTACTTTCATATGGGAGGAAATGGGAACGTTCCAACTCGTCAGATTATCCAGAATTGGGTTTACTAATTTACGAGAAATGCATCTATCAGTCTCCGAAAAGAAGCCTCCTAGTTGCCCAGGAACAGTAGTAGTCCAGAAAATGTGGAGATAGTGGGAACGGCGTGCCAGCAGAGTTCTCGCCGGTCTGTTCTTCAGCATTCACAAGCCTCAAACCTCAGGTATATCGGACGAATTTTATTGTTAGGCGCATCTTATATTATTTACTCTTCCATCCATTTAAGTTACAAATTGTGCAAAAATTATTAAATCTTCGTGATTATCATATACAGGTTCAGTTTTCCGAAATTATCGTTTTGGCGTCATAAATTGACTTACACAGTCGCCTGAGCTATCAGCAGCTACTATCTTCCTGTGGGGTTATATAAAGGGAAAAGTGTATAAAAACGATCTCACAAGATCCAAGATTTGTTGAACAAAATTCGAATTGAAATTCAAGAAATCCCGTGGGTCATGCTGCAGAGAGTAATGGACAGTGTCAAGCGCCGAGTAGAGATTTGTGTCAGGTCTGGTGGAACTCACCCGAGTAAAGTTATCTCCAAGAAATTAACGTAGAAGTAAATGGTATACTAACTTTAGGTATATTTTTAATTTTGTGTTCAATATTATTTTTCCAATTATTATTTTTTTTTTTGCCGAATCGTACATCGCCTAATTGTTTCTGTATAAATATTGGTGATTTTTTTTCAGATGAACGAATTTAGCGACACACTCGAAAGGAAATCATGTCACATAGGAATAACAAAGTATTGTCAAGTAATGTAAATGGGCACAACTGATTATTATTCAGATAACAGTGGTAGATAATAGATTTACTATGACGTAAGTTCGAAGATACTGTATGTGTAGTAGCTTTATTGGTTACAGAATCGTCTCAACTAATTAGAACAATCGGCTTAGTGATATAACCAACAATTATAGTATTAGCTATAATTCAATATTGACGAGATATTGATTCCCATAAGCATTAACGCTGAGTCTATCTTCAATCTACGAGTAAACTCAAATACATTTTCATATAATAGATTATAAGACTGCGATACTTTTGAAATAGGTACCTTATACTAACGAAAGCAAAAATATATTATTTGGAAATCAAACATTCTTTTGGATAGGAGGGTGATGTGGTATTCTGACTTACAGTCGTTATCAAAATATCAACATCATTGTCATTATGATCAGATTTTCATTTTATTCTTCTTTTTCTTCTTTTCTTGCCCTTCTTTAGGCCTTTGCAAAACCAAGGAATTAAAGCTGCTTCTTTCACCTTATTATTGATGCTCTTTTCCTCCTACCTCTTTTCGGGTTACAGTAGTTTATTTTCAGTACAGGCTTGTCCTACCTCATTCTCTGTAAAATGGTGTCAAATTACTTTACTTTTTTTATCCGTTTGATTGAATAGATTTATATATATATATTTTTTTTTCTTTATAAAATTACGTAGTAATCACTGAAGCTACGTCTATTTTTAAACTTACGTCATAGCTTTACATCACTGCTGTTTGAATAATAAAAATTGCATCCATTCTCGCCCATTTACACTACTCTTAAAATACTTTGTTCTTACTGTGTGGCATGACATGTTGTTATTGTTAGCGGATGCTCAGTTCTTGGCAATAAAGCCATTAACTCTCTTCGTCTCCAATATAAAAGTAATGTAGCAAATAGTAAGGTAAAGTACCAATATAAGAGACACTTTTCTTTAACTGCTTATAAATGAGAATGGGAATAGACATTTTTAATCTGAATGAGTGAAATACATAAAGCATTTCGTATATTTTTAGAATTTACAATACAAGTTTTAGTCAGTTTTTATTATTACATTAAATTATAAAAAAAAGTAAAACTGGCAAATATTGATGTTTTGGAAAGAGGTTCCAAATAAGAGATACCTGTGTTATTTAACTTTATTTTTGAACATGGACAAAAATTATTATTATTTCGCAGAAAATTGAAGCAATATATATATATATATATATATATATATATATATATATATATATACACATACATAACATTGTGAAATCATGTAGATATGTTATTAAATTCAGGAACATTTTAAAATTGAAGGGGTCAGTGCAACAGTGGTCTAGCTCCTCTCAACAGAAATTCTGTTGTTTATTTGGCATTATCCCAAGTGAAATAAATATGGTTTACGAAAAGAACGCAAAGTCTGTCAAATCCGACATGAATGTACTATTCTTATTTCGGCTACTATTGCTAACGTTTATATTTTACTAGAGAAAGAAAAATGATAGAATATTAAATTTCGATCTCCATATTTTAATTTTAAGTCGATTGCACTTATTTTGCCGACCCCTCTAATTGACATAATTCTTATTTCAGTGTACTGAACAAGTTGGACAAATGAAAGGGTCTTCATCAGTGCTGCAGTCTTCGTGAGCCCAACGACGACATTTTGAACACTGAATCTATTTCTCCCCCCTGGGCCCTGATGTCCTCTGAAAAAAATTCAGTGCAAAACATGCACTCTCCATCATCATAATTTTCTCCATATGCCTATTCCGAGTCACTAGAGTAAATTAATTCCATTTCCACATCGGATTCTTCATCACTGGACGAACTCAAGCAGTGCTTCATGGACTGAGTTTTTCTGTGGTTTTTGTTGTTTTTCGAACAACTTCTTGCGAGCTCCATCTTTTATTTGTTTTTCCTTATCTAAACTCGCTCTCATTTGTTTCTGATTACAATTTATATTATGATAGCTCCTTTTCCTGTCCTGGATGACTTTACATGCGACTACCCACTGGTTGAAGCTTACGGCTCTTGAGGTGGTGGTTGTTGTTGCTGCCGCTGCTTCTGTAGGCCTAACTGTGGTGTAACCAAAGTCACCGTTTTTGGCGCGTGAAATAAATAATGGGAAAGTTGAGAGCGAATAACTTATCTTTGCCACAGCCTGTGGACATTAAAGCTGATAACTGTGATTGGCAGATTGCTTACGTCACATCTGTTTAGGAGGTGGTACCAGCCTCAGCCGAAGTGACAACATATGACACTGACTGGTCAGTGTACTCAAGGACACATCCCAGAAACGCAATATGCAAGTGTCTTGCCCTTGACGCAGTCAGTGGGCAATAAGATTGACAACTGTGACTGGGAGATTGCTTACGTGACGTGTTGGGTGTTACCGTTCTCAGCTACACTGGCAACAAGTACTTACTGACTGGCTTTTTACTCAAGAACACGTGCCACAAACACTGGCACTGGCTATAGTAGCGATATTTACACAGGTTCGAAGAAATTTTTGAAACCAGGAATCACACTTAAGGTTTAATAATTACACAAGATTTTTTATTTCAAATGTATGGAGAATATTTTACGAATTAAGCACTTATGTTTTGATCTTTAAGTAAGGCAAATATTCTCGGACTAGCCAATTTTAATTGACTTTAGCTATTGATATTATTGTCATCTCGATGAATAATTAATTTTATTCATTAATAATGATAACTTAATCATTTCAATTAATAATGTTTGTAATGAATAATTGAGGACAATGTATAATTAATGATTGACCTAATTCGTTATTGATCTTAATTAATAGTTCAATTAATCTTTCATTATTTCTTATGTAGTTACTGGCAGATAAACTAACAGGACTAGAAGCATTAACACTTTTCATAAACTCTCAAAGGTGAACATCATAATAATACCAAATAAGGGTTCTAAATAAGAGATACTATCTCTTAATAGGACCTCTAAGGTATCTCTTATTAGGGAACGGAGTAAATAAAAATGAAATTGCTACCCAAGGTCATAAATTATTATGTTTCTTATTAGAAATCGACCTTATTATATGCAAAATTTTGCCAGAAATTTCATAAAATTAATAATAAATTTGTTGCTCCTTACATTAACTGCTGTTCTCTTCCTCAACAAGAACCAGTAAAAAGTTCAAAGTATGAAAAATTACTTTGCTTGCTCTCAGCTTCGTTGCTTACTTTCAACTGAGGTTAGACAAAGAACACGGTGTCCTAGAAGCACAAACATTGATTTACCATAGTTGTCGAGAGATGGCAAATTATACCGGAGAAGTTAACAATGTATCTGTTATTAGGGTCCTGTCTCTTATTTGGGTACTTTACCATATAATCGTTTTATTATAGGTGCCATATTTTTACGTTATGCGGTTATAATTATAACCTACACGCAACCCGAAACTGTTTGGAAGACCGCACTTGTCGTTAGTTAGCAGGTCCATATGACCTAACTGGAAGGATTGTCAGACAACTTCACCGACCTTATCCCCTCGTCAGAACTTAGGGGACACTTATGTATGTCATGGCACATCATCATGCTAAAGTGTAATTTCCTCCATTTTTGATGGAAGAGTTCTACCGCTGTGACTCAGTTCCCAGAGCCTCGTTTGTTAAAAACAGGTTCACCATGGGAAGATGAGGCTGGGATTTGAGTAGGAGAGATTATGGAAAACACTTCACTACTACTTGCAACGCCATTCGAAACTAAGTAATGCTGGAAATTTTGGTTTTGAAATTTAAGAAATAGGCCTACACCATTTTAGCATGCTTGATACCAAAAAAAAAAATGGTTTCAGTTATGCCTTCTGTACGTCTCCGTAACTTATATAGGTATATTGGCATTTCTCATAAACTATTGAGCGGAAAAAATAATCCTATTTCTGGACGACTACGTACGAAGGTATTCCGGGAAGTAATTTTCGTTATATCATTAAAAACAACTACGTCGTGGTTACATACGTTTCATTATACACAGATTGAAACCAAAATAGTCAACTATTTTTATCATAATTTCCATCAGAATTGAGACATTTGTCGTAGAGTTTCACAAGTTTTATTATATTGCCGTTACTGCCTGTGATTTCAGTCGTGCCTGAAATCTGAATGGCCCTCCTTAATTTATTTAATATCTAACAGTACATTTCTGCATTCATTATGGTGCCTCGTTCCATAAAATCCACCAGCAGTACAACTCCTTTTCTGTTCCAAAAAACAGTGGCCATAAGTTTGTTGCGAGAGAAGGATTGGAGGCACTTCTATTTTGTGTGTTTTGTGTTTTTTTTCTTATTTTTCTGAGTGAGTATGGCCCCACTCCATTAAATGATTTTTTTACGTAGTGTCCGTAAGATTTTAACTGCTCTAAAATTTTTACTAGGAGAGATCTTATTACTGACCCTATCCCAGAGCTAGATGGCGAGATTTTCAATACACATTTGAAACGGTCGTTGAATAGTAACTAAAGGAGATACGACCTTCACTCATCTAAAGGTGGCTGCATACTGAGTCACACTACATTCCTGCAAAAAAAAAAAAAAGTCGTTACGCGAAAAATTAGCTCGTCATGTGAGAACGGAAGTTAGTTTCCGGACAGCACTCGTGCATAAATAATAACGTAACTTTTATAAAATAATGAACGGACATTTCTTTGAAAGAATAACATCAAATGGCAATTTAATCACAGTCGACTGTCAACCTTTCATACACGGTTGCTTATTATATATCTATGATAAAGAAATATGGTGAATAAAGCGTTGTAGGCAATATATCCCCAATCTGCAAGTCTTCGAATAAATGTATTACTACTACTACTACTACTACTACTACTACTACTACTACTACTACTACTACTACTACTACTACTACTACTACTGCTGCTGCTGCTGCTGCTGCTACTGCTGCTACCACTACTACTACTACTACTACTACTACTACTACTACTACTACTACTACTACTACTACATTAGCCTCCAATCGAGAACCGTGTGGCACAAAAATTTTACAACTTAAAAATTTTCAAAGGATTTTATTTTGATTAAAATATCTCTAGATAGAGTAAAAGTATATTCTGGCAAGTAATGAAAAACTCTAAAACTGAATGAGAGATCCCGAGGCAAAATTTATCAGTCTGTCACTTCTCGCCATTCCGTCTGCCTATGATGTTCTTTCATATATAGTTTTCATCTTTCTAAAAGATACAGCAAAGAAATTTAGATTACTAATAAAAATTAATCGGTATTTATAATTTGTATATCAAATAATAGGACAAAACTATACATTTAATAAATGTGTAACTTCACAAGAAAGCACTAATATTATTCTTACCGAACTTTTGCGCTTCTAAGTAATTTTTTCTCCGTTTCCTTCCTCTTATTGCATTCAGTACTTTGTGAAGGTGTGGATACAAATGCATGCAAATATCATCCCTATTTTCCTTAAGCATTCGCCGCTCCCTGAGGGTTTAAAATTCCGCTCGCATAATGACCTCCCTCTATTGCCGTCGCGAAAGAAGTATCATTTGGAAGGCGCGAGGAAGTTTCCTAGAAGAGAGCGGAGGTCTGCCCTGAAGGCAACCTTATCCTCTCGCTTTTTCTTCCGTGTGGCCAAGTTCGATCCTGGCGCCGTGACGTCACTTGACTAATGGCTGCCCCCACTCGAGTTTAATCTCGTACTGTTTGTCATTCTGTCCCTTGGAGCTCCTTTCCCCCCTCGCCTCCTTCTATATATTAAGACTTAAATCCTAATTCATTGTTTAATTCATAGCACCAGTCATACATCTTGGTACGCGGTAACTACTATGCGAGATTTATAGCTAAACTTTTCCAGTTGTATCCTGCGCGCGCAGCCTCCTTCTGTGTAATCGTGTGGTTTTGGGTGCAATAAGTCTACCTGCAGTCTACGATATAATCCGTATCAACTGAAGCTGCTAATCTTTCAGGCTGTATAGTCGTTAATATGAGATAAGTAGGCTCTTGAGGTGTTTTATAGTAGCAAGTATTAACACCGAAATGCTTTAAGTAGGTAAGATTTTGGACTCAGAATACAACAAAGATTAATTATAGATAACATCAAGGTGAGTAAAATTAATCTTAACGTATTTCTTCAAAGACTTTTGTAAATAGCTGCGATAAATCTTTATCAGATGATTAACACTTCATAGACAATTTTTATAATAATGATTGATTCAGTGTAACGCAGGTTGATTCTCAAAATAGTAATAGAAGCACATCTCCCTTTCATTGAAAGCGGGTGTGAGTCTTATCTCTTAATTGCCATTTTTCTTTTCGATGCGCTACAACAACATCCAGATGTTAGGCCTGCATTTCGACCTACACTAGGCTCTCTCACATAGTGGGCTTCCCTGACCACACGGTCAGTACTGTGCAGAGTACCGCAGAAACGTAGAATGAAGGTAAATCTCCACCCATACCGAGAATCGATCCATGGGTCGCTATCTAGTAAGTTATAGCGGTGAACAGTTATATGTCATCTGATATCTTAAACTGCGACCTAGCGCCATGTTGCCCACCTGAGAGAGAAGTTCGTTAGTTGATATTATTTATTATTGATATAGTGGATCGGGGGAAGATGCCTGACTTTTTCTTTGATTGTAAATTTAAGCTACTGTTCATTTAGTTTTGATTTTCATATTAAAGTATCAAAGTCTGAAAGATATTTTGAAACTATATTTTTGGTATAAAACAGAAAACATTAATATTTATTACCTTGTTTATAGATACAGGTTTTCTTCTTGCCTGCACTGTAGGCATATTTCCCCGATAGTCGGGTAAGATGGCAAATGCAATTAACACATTTACTGATAGTGTAAATTAGGGTCTGTTGGACAGTCGGGCATGTTGGATACTTTGTACTTTAACGTCTTACCTCGCCACTTGTGGGCACCACATTCTGTTAGAAGTCAATGACGGAAGTAGCCCCACTCGATACAATATCCATTACAAAAGTTTGACAGTTATTACGAATTCAAAGGTGTATTAAAATTTTAACATACCTTTGTAATTATTTTATAGCAGAAAAATGAGCTGTTTTCTTGGTTTTCTTCTTCTCACAAGAACACGTGGCAAAATGAGTTAGCTTCCACTCTACAGACATTCAACTGTCTCAGTGATCATGAAGACGTGCGTGGCGTTCTCTCTTGGAAGCATGTGAAACTACAAAGAAATAAGCATCTTCCCCCGATAGTCATCTCCTCCCGATTCACTCTACTTGATCCTCATAATATTGAAAGCTTAACTATTGAATATCAATACAATAAAATAATCAATAAAGCGGTTTCAGGTTATATTCCCGGAGTGGTCGGATGTTTTCGTCTCTCGTCTTGCACTTATGCTGTGAATTCTGTAGAATGGTCCTGCCATACGATGAGAGAGGTCCGCCATGTGAAAAACCCATATTAGTACAAGCAAAGGTTAAAGAATCGAAAAGATAGGTTGTAGCGCTAGTAGAAATAGATGAAGAAGATTAAGTGATAAACATATTGAAATAACGCCATGTTAACGTTTGGCCATTTTTCAAGGAGAGATCATGCTGTTTTGTTCAGATATAATCTCACAATTATAAAGTCAAACATATTTATCAAATGTACAAAATTCTGATTTGTCAGAAATGTAATAATAAAAGTAATTAAGGAATAATTTATATTGTCTTAAACTGCAACTTGGCGCTATTGCCCATGCTTGTGAATATTAACGCCAGCACTTATTAGTAATAACGCTATACACATAAATATAACAAAAGATAAAAACTTTACAGGAATAAGTTGCATTCAAATATAGTATATCCTCATTTCTAGTGGCTTCAGACGAATTGTCAATGGAAATGAAATAGTACCGATTGCAAATTAGGAACGGTTCAGAATTGAAAGAAATCGAACATTTTGTTTTAAATGGAACAAGAACACTGACGATTGAACTAAATTTCTTTTTACTTCGAAATGCTTTGAACACACAAATTATCCCTTTGACTGCAGCTGTAAGCATCTCCTCAGATCACGCTGTACGTAGATTCTTCTTCTCATAAACTCTTGGCATTTTTAATAAAAAAATATATGATTTTGCTGAGCACTTGATAACATAAAGAAGCACAAAATTAGGCTACATATATTTATGAAACTAGCCCAGTCAAAACATGGCGCTATTACTCCTGATGATTTGATTGAATCTTAGGTCAACTTATAATACCCCTCAAAAGGTTATCCAAATTCCATGAATATGTTAACAAAGTGCTTAAAATTTACTGTCAATCAATGTAAGTAACATTGTACTACGATCTAATTATAAGGTCACGATATAACTTTACTTACTATTGAAAATTTAGAAAAAGCGTTCCAACAACGGTACTGCACACCCTAAGGAATGAGTTTTTGCTATCCTGACTACAACAGTATTCCTTAAGTACGGTGTGTGGCATCAGACGAATTTCTTAAAAACTACATGGAATATGAATAGTTGGTTTTATTAACTCGATTAGCGTTATTCCCCCTTGCCACCTTATTTAAAAGTAACGGAATTATTGAATATTGAATTAAGAATTGACAGAGAATTCAAGAAAATTCCAGTAACTGCGTGAAGCGCCTAATACAAAATGTATTTGCTTTAACATTGTAATGTACTTTATTTGGTAACATACCAAATATTATCATGATTATTGTGTTGAAAACCTCCAGTGAATGAATGAATGAATGAATCAATCAATCAATCAATCAATCAATCAAATGCTCCTGGAACTCATCTGTAAGTCAACTAGTATAACGTTAAGTTAATCCAGCCCCGCACGAGCTCCCGCAACGGCATAGACAGCTACTACTGCTACGTCCCACAGCATCCCCCGCCAATCGTCGAAACGAGGGAGAAAAGTAACAACGTCAAAGCCCAAGTCCTCGATGAGTTCCGGAGTTTAAGAATCTCCGTTAATGCCAAGGTTCCAATGCCAGCCTTAGACATAAGTGACGACAGAATTTGAAAATCCGAAGGATATATTAGCAAGAGATACTCGTAGATCCGTGGCCAATTTCTGTCAGGGCTGATCCCGACATTCTAAAAAATGAATGAATTAATTTATATATATATATATATATAGGCTATATATTTAGTTATTTATGTTTATATATATTTATAGAAGGGGAAACATTTAAACGCTGCGCGAAAACGCGTCCTAGCAAGAGAGTTTGGGATTGAGCAAATAATATGTGAGCTCCAAGCCTGTTGGCCACTTGTCTCACTCCGATTTCACTGAAAAAACTGTGAGAATTTTGACAGGGAAAGACGAAATGTGGGAATATTATTTCTTGTACAAATAAAGGGTAATTGGCCAAAAGATCTAGTACACAATACATATAATGTAGGCTAAATGATATCGGTAAATACCGAGTATACGCTTAAAATGCTATACCGCAAAGACAACGTGCCTTATCTGCGTGACCTCGCTGTACCTTTCGGTTAGTATTGGTCGTCTTGAGGCGGTGACTCACTCGCTTCGATATGCGTCAGTCCGTCTCTTCATTACAGACCGCTTAACGTGAAATATCGTGTGTGCGTGCTTTTTCAGTGCAGTGTAAATTTATAATTGGTGTCTTCAATCCAGTTCGGGTAACGTGAAATATCGTGTGTACGTGCTTTATAATTCGACACTGTCTTCTGCTGTGGCTCAATTGATATCTTTTCTGCGGATTCAGGTTCGATTCCCGGTAGAGAATGTGATGTTACATGGCGTTTACAGTCCCACAAAGGGTATTTATAAATAATGCATTTGTGAAATATTCATCTTGGAGAAGGTGTGATTACAAATTTGTACGGCAGTTTCCAGGAGTTCATCCTCCAAGTAAACGTACAATTTATAAAATTCCTAAGAAATTTCGCGAAACGGGGTCTGTACTAAATAAGAAACCTGAAAAAACGCCGTATTCTAATGGAGGAGAAATTAGACGAAATCGGTGCTCGATTAGAGGCTAGCCCTAGAAAATCTTTAAGACGTCTTGCTGCACAGTATGTGAACAACCCTCGCACTCTCGATGCACTGAAGGAGAATATTCGTGGAGAAATAATGTCATTACGAGGGAGGAGCTACAGCGAGTGTCCAAAAACTTCTTCTCAAGGTGTCAGGCTTGTATTCGCGCCGAGGGACAACACTTCGAAAACTGAGGTAGGTGCTTATAGCATCAAACACGCATGAAATTTCCCGGAGAGTGTTGGTTATCTCCCGCATCCCGCTTCCGTGCTAGCGCCGGGGAACTCGCTGAGCGAAGACCCTGTATATTGCATAGATGCAATGCACTGAAAAGTCCGTGTCATACTGCATATTCTAAAGTCTGATATGTAATAAAATTAAATAATCAAATAAATATTTTATAGCAAGGTTAATATTTATGAAGAATCGGTGATATTTCATTTCATAAAAATTCGCTTTTTTTTAAGGGTTACAGCGGCTCAAGGAAAGAAATCTGGTAGTAAAATTCTTAAATGTAACTTTCCTGGAATCACGCTAAATTGGTAAGAATTCGAATGGCAAGCATCCCAATTTGTCTTTGTAATAAAGTGATGTCACGGTTTAGTGCGTCATAAAAGTGGAATGATGAGGCAGTGAGACATACGACTTAACACGAGGATCCAACTGAAGCGGAAATTACGACACCAAGAAATGTTGTAAAACATTAAAAGTGAAGGGTGACAAGGCAAAAGTGGAGATGAACACAAAGGTAACAAAATTGAGGCATACATATTGATGGATAAAGAAAACTTGGAACATTGAGGTAAAAGCATTACGAGCTTAAGGCTGCAGATAAAAGACGTGCAGAAAGTAAAGATGGTGGAGCAAGGGAACAGGAGGCGGAGAACGTTTCCTTTGACATACTTACAGCAGTGGAATATTCCAAAGAAAACTCTTTCCATATGATAAACCAACAATGCTTCCAACCTTTTAAACTGTGCTGCATGGCTTTAACTAGTTAAAATGTATGTTTGATTCTTCTATAGCTTCAAAACATGAAAAACGGGGTAGTAATACTCCTATGTAAAATAAAAATGTCATTTTACTTAACAAGAAAGCCATATGTAATATATAACGTTTCTTCGTGTCAAGACTAATTACATTATATTCTGTTCACGGTAAACTGTTGTGCATTTTGCATCTACCTTCAATTCACATCCAATTCTGCACGTGTATCTATTAAGATAATTTACTCGCAAGTTTCCACTGTAAACGAAACAACTTTTTCTATAGCATAGCCATTGAAAGTGTCAGTTTTTTAAAGTCTGGAAATAAAGTTTTCAAAATCAAGAAACTCCTTTATAACTCGTAGCATAAGAAATTACGAAGAAGAAATTCGTAATAAAGATATGTAAAGAACGTATGTACTCTATAGATATAACGTGTGTAAATTAAAGAAAAAAAAAAGGAGACCAGCTAGCACGTTAGCCCTGTTTGCTTGCTGAATCGAAGTTTCTCTCGGGCATCTGTTCAAATCCCGCTTGCTCTGATTACATGGTTGGGTTTAATCTTAGCTTTTCGCCAACTGGAAGGCAGATATTAGGTAATCCCAAGGTCAGTCCTCGTCCTCATCTCACTAGATATCTCCATATTACTAATTTCATAGCCGAGAAATAACCTTGCAGCAGATACAGCATCGTTAAATAGCAGTGTGGTTTCAAAAAACGATTTAAGTTTTAACAGAGAGGAGACAACATTTATAAATATCAAATTCTAGTATATATTGCGTAATAAATGATTTTATTTAACGTTGCTCTCGTATACTTTTCACATGGCAAAATATTTTAAGACTTGTTTCTGTAGTCTTTTGAAACTTCGATATTTATTCAAAATCATAACGTCAAAATTCTTAAAAAAAAAACAGCCTAGTAAATGTTATCCGAGAAAGTAAATAAACATTTTGAAATTACAAATTCGTTCAAACATATAAGATACGTGTATTTTCTATTTACTTGTTCTGACTTGTTTACGAAAATATATAGTTTAAAGTAACATTTTTCGAAATTTGCACACTTGAAGACCAAATGGAAAAGTATTAGTATCATAAAGCTAAAAGATGTTATTTTTTGTTTATCAAAGTGTTTATTTTCGTATCCTTTTCTTTTTAACAAAATCGTACACTAAATGTTAACATAAAAACTGTGTCCCAAGCAGAACTCGTAAGCCTAATTAATAATTTGTGGTAAGTTAAAAAAAATACAATGCAACTTCTGAATTAATAACGCGGTATAAAGGAATTAAAAATATACTCGTTCTTTACGAAATTTATAAAATTAAAAATTATACATGTACGTACCTATTTTTTTAATTATGTAATAATTATGTTTTACGGAACACTTTTCTTTTCAGATATCTTCATATTCTTGATCTTGAATATATCAACAAGGGAAACAAATTTACAATAATTATTTTGTATGACTTTTATATTTATTATTAATTGTTTTTGTGCTACACGTGGTTTGTCATTTTGCAATAATCTCTTAGTGAAATATTTAAAAAAGTTAAAGAATTGTAGAATCTAATATCAAGGGCACAATAATATCAGAAATGAAGTATAACTTACCAATATTTCAAATGGAACCTGAAAATAGAAAGGATAATATTCAGGACGTTTATCCCAGTTTTCTGAAACAATTACAGAGACAATATCTATTATAGTTAGAAAAACCACAACGATGTAATATTAATTTCTTGGCATAGCCTACATGACAATTTCTGAAGTGTATTTTTCACATATTCTGGCCGATAGCCGATATATAATGAGTGAAACAAAAAATAACCGGTAACGTTTCAAAACCGACATAATTTTTATTAATTTAGTTTCATAAAAATATAATTTATATGCCATAACAAAATCATATTTTGTTAAGAAAATCATTACAAAAATAAGAAAAACAGTAACACTGACCACATAAGAAACAGCATTAATGATTTAGTTTGTACAAAACACATACGTCGAATATGCAATTATAATATTTCTTTTTGCCTCGAAAATTTTGTTAAATTATTGAATTTCCTGTTTCAAATATTATTTCATCAATTATTTCCTTTTGAACTTGTTTCCTCCGCTGAATAGTGGAATACTTGTAAAATTAGTGCTAGGCTATCTCACGAGAAGGCTTTAGGAAAAAATTATATTTCCATAAACATTGTATTGCCCCACAGAAAGTTTTTCTTTTATTCCTTGTAGCGCTCTTGGTGACCAAATAAAAATACTTTTCATACCAACGTTGCAAAGGTTCTGAAGATTTCTTTAAGATTGTTAAAACATTCAGAAGGAAAGTTAAATGGTTAACAAGTATATAAGTGATCATAATGCGTCTACGAGGACTAAAGTGTTCAAGTAAATATAAGTCTAATCTGCTTGTGTATCTAAATCTATATTACTTTTACAATGTATATACTGAAACTGTTAGTGTTAAAGTTGTAGCAAAGTTAATTAGATCATTTTTCAAATAAATTTATTAAGTATTTCATAAGTATTTGTCTTCTAGTATGCGTGACAGTTTAAACCTGGATACACAAAGCTTTTGTATCACTCAATGTTTCTCGTAAATAAGTAAAAATACCGTCTACACTCAAAATTAATTAAAAGTAACGCCAAGTAAACATGCTCACAGCCACTATCATAATGAAGTTAAATAGACTCTGACGAACCTGTGTTGAGTATAGAACTGTGTCGAAATAGTGTGGGGAGCATACCTCTACTGTACAGCGAAGCTCTCATTGTCAAGTGTTTTTGTGCTGTGTGAAGCCCCCTTCTCGGCCGCAGGCCGGTATTGTAATAGTGAGACAATCGAATTCCAGAGAATGCACATAGCTCTTCGAGGTGGCGATAACGCTGTGCAAGACGTCGCAGTTGTTAATTGCTCGTGGACAGGAATCTGCCGAGTGCAATTATGTAGACGGTGCAAAATGGAAGGGAACCTTACAAATTGTCTTAATATTGCTCGCAGATATTTGTACCTGCTTCCCAGTCTAATTGTAATAATAGTCTAGCAATTTCCATACTAGAATAAATCAATGGAATAGAAAACTAAGTGATTGTAACTCTTACAAATTATTCATATTAATAGTAGCCTATGCAAAATGAATACTGATATATGGGTCAGAATGTGAAAATTGTATTTTCGTGATAGCAAAAACCATAAAATTGTTATTATACATTTATCACTTTATATTCTCAAAACATAATATTATAAACGAATTATTTAAAATCCTTGTATATCCGTAATTTTAATTTTAGTTAAATAATTATAATATTCAATTTCAGTGCTGAAAACTTCTGGACACACAATATTCTACTACATTCCTTCTAGATAGAAGATCAACATCAAAGATATATAAGTCCATTCACACGTTCAATAAAATTTTCATTATTTAATTTAATATATATTATAATGTTTCTTTAATGCATATCTCAATTATTGAAATTAGTACAAACATTATTTTTAATTTTTTGCTTTGAATATTTTGATGATATCCAAATGCCACGCCATTGCCACTAAATAGAAGAAAACATAAAAAAATAAAACAAAATATATGTTCACACAGGAGTTATTTATATTACTAAATACTTAATAATTCTCATATTCAACAAGAGCATAAACGTTGACTCACAACTATTAACATTCACACTATAACACTAATATATGAGAGCTAACAGACATAATATACATTGAATAACACTATAACACTATGATCACATGCAACAACATAATACACAACAGAGTTTATATATGATATCAAACAAACTTAATTTGTATATGAATTGTAAACATGTATTTTATTATATCAATATTTGCATTTTAATCACATAATATTTTAATAGGGCTACAAACAAATAAATGAAGGCTTGTAAAATATATATTACATCTTGTACTTTTAAGTTTTTTAACTCTATTGACATTGATATTCAAATGGTATGCAGAAAAAAAAGGTTAACATATTGTACTTTGTAAAACAACAACTGTATCTGATGATGTCGCTATCAAGAGCGATGAAAACGTTAATACGAACGCTTAATTATGTAATATAAAGGAATTGTACCTTGTATATGGCATGTTAAGTCAGTAATGGAAAAATAATAAATCCGCTTAATTCCAAAAATTGTACTAAAACTAATCATAAGTAATTGTAATTATGATCTAGAAATTTCTATGATAAAATAAAATTCAGTGGAATAGAAAATTAAGTGATATATGTAATTCTTGAAATACCGTATTATGATAATTTGCAAAATGAATACTGAAGTAAAAATAAGACTGCGAAAATTGTACTAAAATGTACACTACGTATAGAATTATGCAACAGTGTAGGCTATGTTGAACAGAATGTATTTCATAATAATTAAAATACCGTACTATGTTTTCTTGTTATAGTGAGAGTTACGTATAGTCTAAGATTTTTCTCGTCGAAATTGTTATATCAGAAAATACTCGTGTAAATTTCCTGTCTGCTTTACGAAAAAATGCTTTTGTTGAAGTTAATAGACACTTTAAAAAATGGTAAAAGACTTGTACATTCCTACTATTTTCAGGATTCGTCCTTTGAAAGAAGTGCCAATGAAAAATTTACATTCTGTAGGCCTATATGTTAAATAAAGTAGTGAAAAGAGGGCATCTTTATCGTAAACCTTCGTTAATATTTATAAAATGTATCAATTTTACAACTTACTTTAAATTTTCATTTAATTTTTCTCTATTTATTTCTTCAGTTCTAAACCAATCACCTCATTAATATTTTGCAATAAGATTGCAAGTAGCCTAATCCACATTGTTTTTTTATAAGCTGTGTATCTATTGCTGGTAATTCATTTCCAATTATATTAGCAATACTTATAATTCATTAGATGGATGGCACCTACTGTTCGGTGTTCCCTGGATACAGTAATTTTATTGAAATGGAACGAGACAATGTAATGTATTATCTTGCATTTCACAATTTTTAACCAACAAAAAAACATTTACAACGAATTCGACTTGTGGTCGTGTAGATTGTAAGAAGACATCAGCACAGTGTTTTCCATAACAGATACAGGGCAGGTGGGAAGAGGAATTGTCGTCACCAGAACTCTCGTTATTGTACCACCTAGTCACTGCAATTTTGTCACCCGGTGTTTTGGCCACTTCGACTTTTTGGTCACAAGTACACATTTTCTTAAAAATAATATTTTATTTTGACAAATAAAATATCCATATGTATACTGTATAAAATATTATGTAATTAATGTTTCAAAATTGCCACACAGCATAAAATGTTACATGATTTATATTTCAAAATTACCTCCCAAACTGTGTCCGATGGCTCTGAAATATGTGAGAACATCACCATCTTCTTTATAATCAGGGTATCCTTCTGCGATCCTACTAATCCTTCTGTGTAAATCCTCCACTTTCTTCTTTTCACGCGGTGGGGAGTGACCTTCGCAATAACCCTAAAGCCCCTAATACTTCGAGTGAATCGCAATTCCCCTTCGTGATGCTTCATCAGTACAATACACTTGATAATAACTAAAATAAGTAAGAACGTCACCTTGCATCTAATTTTTTTTTGCCAAATACTTATATGTGTAACCACGGAAACAACCTTACAATGACATTTAAATCTCATTATACTTATATGCGTAACCACGGAAACAACCTTAAAATGACTTAAAATATCATTAAATTTTGCCAATAAAGTATTAAATGGAATCGGTGACGAAAACACCGGTGGCTAAAATGTAACCGGTGGTCAGAACGCCGGTGAGTAAAATGTAATCGGTGACAAGA
This sequence comes from Periplaneta americana, assembly GCF_040183065.1. Classification (NCBI taxonomy): domain Eukaryota; kingdom Metazoa; phylum Arthropoda; class Insecta; order Blattodea; family Blattidae; genus Periplaneta; species Periplaneta americana. Next base: position 91,513,528 of record NC_091119.1, read on the forward strand.
AGATATAGTGACGACATCTCCAGTGACGAGAATTACTAGACCCATGTCAGATAGGCTAAAACCAATTTCATAGAGCTTTTGTTCTGTTAGAACCCTTTATTTTGGTTTAAAATACAAGTGTTCCGAGATTCCGTTTCACTTAATCTAGGAACACGTTTAATTGCTTCTATGATTAGGCTGGAATGTTAATAAATTTCCCTCTAATTTTCCTATGCACGTCTCGACATAAGTCTATTTTCACATACTGTATGTTTCATATAAAACAATTCTTTGTTTTAGTGTAATCTTTTCGGCTGACATTTCATTGGTCTAACGTTCTAATTTTATGCACACTCACACTGAAATAATATTAGAAAGAATTAACAGTAGAATTAACGTCATGTCTTGATCTTCAAATATATATATATATATTTGAACTGTGGCGGAAAATTTTATGAAAACTATACATCCTGTGAGGTTGTGTGATGTCTCTATCGAAAGCTAATAATACTAATATTGCGGGTAAGTCTAAATGGTTTGTAGCGAAGTTCATAAAAAGCTTTACATTTAAAAAATATGTAAGACCGTCGCAGTAAAGCATATACCGTAGGACATCTTGCAGTTCGTTTCGTAGTGTTGTGCAGAGGGCCATGATTCACGTAATGTACTTTATCTTCATTTGAGTTATTAATACAGCTTTTTGAGTTTTTTTGAAGGTCATGAATAGTGTCAGTAATGTGGGACTTTGTGTAGGAAAGGCTACGTTTCAAATAATAAAATTTCAAACATCGTGTTTCCTTAAACGTTCACAAATGTAGTTATCGAAGCCTTCTGTACATGAGATATGTTGACGTCACAATATCATGCTTTTCAAGACCTCGATACCGTAATAATGGTTTGTTCATCTTTCAACTGTCACGTATTTTTTTTCGTGTTTCAATATAGTACGTGTTTTTTATCTGGCATTACTTAAAATGTAATAGTGTTGTTACGTTGTGAATTTAGTTCTTCTTTATAAGTTCATTATTATGAGTGCAGCTGGTCAACCAAGAAAATGTGGTAGAACATTTAGAAATGTAGTGCATTAAGAACTAATGTACGACTATGTAGAAAATGATTTTTCTAACACGTTTCAAGAAGTGAAATTGTTCATGAAGACAGTATTACATATTACGATGTAAGAATTTAAAAAATATGTGCGTCCATCGCAGCAAAAATGTATACCGTAGGACATCCGTGGCGAAAATGTGACTCACGAGCACATTGTGGCTCGCAACGATAGCTGTGCGCTTCCTACCTCCCACGACCCCCACCCTCTCACTCACTGGAGTCAAACTCTGTTCCATTTGTATTTGTCTCTGATCTGCAAGTGGCGTATCGTCGCAATGTCTCTCTCGAAACCATGAACCTCTACAAAAACGAAAGCTTCAAGTAGGATGGAAGAACGCATTTTTTGCTGCCAATATGAGAAGAATATTAAATGTATGAGTTGTTCACAAGTATTACGAGGAAAAGGGTTGTATAACATAAAACGGCATTGTACTACATGTTACTGATGAAACATTAAAAGGTTAAATTTTGTTGTTATTATTATTATTATTAGTATTATTATTATTATTATTATTATTATTATTATTACTATTAGCCTACTATTATTACTATTATTAATATCATCATCATCATTATCATCATCATCATAATCTCTGTACTTCGATTCTTTTTCACCAGATGTACCAATAATGCGGTTAGATCTTCAATTTAAAGTCACAGATTTACAATGTGATGTTAAATGAAAGCTAGATTTAAGGACTTGACAAATATTGAACTTTTAAAATATTTGCCAAAAATAAATATCCGAAGCTTCGTTCTTTCGCTTGCTCTTTTCAAGCCATGTTCGCTACAACTTACATTTGTGAAAAACTATTTTCAAGAATGAAAATAGTAAAAACCAAATTTAGATCACGACTGACAGACAAATACCTTCGTTATCAACTACGACTGGCAGTAAGTCATATAATTCCTGATTTTGAAACTCTGTCGCAGAGACATTCTGAAGACAATTAATTTTAGGTTGTGATAATGTGTCCTATGTTTTCTTGTTCATTTCTTTCTTCGTTACACGTATTAAATATTAGTTTGTAGCCTTGTACTGTATAAAATTATATTTGAATGCTTGACGTAAGGAAAATGACAATCACTTAAAAGATCATACAGTTGCTTCACTTTCCCTTCGGGTGTCCGCCTCCCTCCACAGGTGCTATGCACGTTGCAGGTTACACAGTGGCTCGGCGCATGATCGCATTTTCGCCACGGCCGCCGTAGGACATCTTGCAGTTCATTTGTAGTATTGTGCAGTAGGCCGTGGTTCACGTAATGTACTTCATCTTCATTTCAGTTATTATTACAGCTGTGTTAGGTTTTTTGAAGGTCATATCTTCTGATATTAAATGTATTGTTTCTGGAATGTAATTCTTTAATTCTTCTATTGTTGTACCATGTTTAACAAACACAACTGTTTTACAGTAATCCCAAAATAAATAATGCAAAGCATCAGTCGATATGGGAGGGCCATAATCCTGTGCCTCTTGAAATAATAATCCTGTACCTATTCTATAACAGAGTACCTTACTTACATATTGTAATCACTTCACTTCTGACCGACTCGCACAGATAAATTTACTCAGACTGCTGTCTGCTGTCCGTCCTGTATGTCGGAGGGTAGTAGAAAGGGGGAAATCATGTGACAGTCGCTTAACGAGGCCCTTTTATTTAAATTATTTTAAACAGTTTTATAATATTCTGCAATACTCGTAAATTTGACAATATAACGCCTTCCCTCCAGTTACTTTCATGGGTGCGTCTGAAGGAACGAAGAACAATACATTCACTGTCTCTTCTATGTAGAATCATGCATACTTCTACTACGAATTAACTGTTATCGCGCTTTCAATTTCTTACAACTCTTCGCAACCGGCATCAAGCACTTCTTTCTATCCCTCATCATAGAACATCTTTATACTCATCCTCCTATACCGTAGAAATACCTCGCCTCTGGAATTCGTTACCTAATGACATCAGGGACTGCCGGATTTTATCATAATTCAAAATTAAATAGGAAAATTTTGTCTTATTTAATGCTTTTTAGATATTGCTAGAAATGTTTATTTGTGTTTTTTTAATTGCAAGTTTCTTGTTTAGGCCTGTGTTAGTTAATTAGTTAGGATACAATTAATTATGATATTTAATCACTCATTTAAAGTTTGTGTGACTGCAACCTGTGTATATTTTTGTGTGGCTTTACTTTGTTTATAGTGTATTTTTTTTCCTTTTTATTTCTATTACTGTATTTGTATTTCTGATGGTGTGGAAGAGAAGGTCTGATGGCCTAAACTACACCAGACTAAATAAATAAAATTAATAAATATTACGTAGACGTACAATTCCTGACAGCAAATGTTTTTAGAAAAGAGGTGACATCCCAGTCACTAACTTTTACAGAGGGATCAGCAGAAACTGGTGAGCGAAACCGGGAAGCGACGTAACCAAACGGACACAGTAATTACCTGTGCGAAAATATAGTTCAATATTGAATTCACTTTATCCACTGGAAAATACGACTATACGTACTATACTCACTCAATACTATATACTGTGCCTGTAAGATGACTTTGATTGCATATGCGGCCTTGGATGGAAGTTCATTACTAGAAGGGATGGGAGTGAAGTACATTCAGAAACTCAGGTACAATAAAAATTGAAATAAAAATAAAATGATGTCCCTGTACATTTTGAAGACGTGCATAAAGTACAATGAATCGTGCGGTAGAACAAGGCAAAAATTTAGACTTAAATTTTCTAACACCCCAATTTCGTCATGAAAAACAATATTCAAATTAGTGAATAAGTTTGACGAAACAGGTTGCGTGAGTGATAGTAAAAAGGAGCGAACATGTCATGTGCTGATAGAAGAAAAACTTGATGAGATAGGAGTATTGGCGCAGAGGAACTGACGCATGTATGTTATGACTACTTGATATAGGAATTAAGAATATTTGACAAGTCCTGAAAAACTAGTACAACTATTAGTATTACCACTGCTAATGTTACTACAATTACCACAACAACATCGTATTTAAAGTCTCTATGATCCTTTTATGTCGAATTATATCATGTCCATACTTCAGATAATACGGTGAGATGACACCATACTTTCCCGTAAAACAGGAAATGTAGGTCTATCAATTAACAATGTACGAACATACATGTCTTAAGAGGTATTAAAAACTCATGTTCGTGAATTGAAAGCTACATCGAATCTGCGTCACAGATTTTGTATACACTTACCATAATAACGTAGCAATGTTTTGTATTAAGCAGATTATTTCTATGAAAACTAAAGGAAGAGCTCTGAATATAACATTAAAAAACGTGGTATTTAACACATAAACGAAAGAAAGATTCCTCTGAGCTAAAAAAATACCTCTGAGACTGTACGTACTTACATTCCACCCACACTACTCCACAATGATGCTACATCAGAGGTGGACTTCAAAACGACAAAAGCGCCACTAATAACTTCTCTCAGTCTCTTTTTTACGTGGACTTTTATTCTGGCTGTTACTGGATTAGTGCATTCTAGAGTATCCAGTATTTTTACTTATTTCATTACAGAGCATTAAAATGTCCCTTTGTTGCATTATTCATAACCACAAAATGTAGCCTTCTTTGACGTGAATGGTCTCGGACGATGCCATAAGCTTCATAAAGAATGTTTCCGTCGCTACTCTGGTTTTATTATTATATTCTTCTTCGATATACAAGTACATTGTCATGCTAGTAAATTGCTGACGTTTCTTTCCTTTATTACACATTGTCTGAACATGAAAAACTTTTCAGAATATTGGAATTGAAATTGTTTAGAACAATGAAAAATAATATACAATTTCCAATTCAATGACGTTCCACGTCTTGACGTTTATTATTTTAATGATAATCGAAAGTAGCTCTAATGACTCAAAATACTAAAAGATTCCCTTTTAAACTTTTCAAAATGTTTGCAGGTTTCTTTCCTCTATACAGGAAGTATAATACTAGCAAAATATTTCATCCTGTTGTTATTTTTAGGGATAACACATTGATAACTGTATCATTTAAAAATGTATTACACTCGTAGTCTACGTAATAACTTTGTAAAATAAATAACGGTGGTTGTTGTAATGTAATCTTTAATATTTTCTTTATTCTTTAGTGCTGGAAAAGTATATTTCTTGAAATGACGTCGTCTCAATTTTAGTTCCCGATAGGCCTATATTAAAATATAGGGTTGGTATTTAAGTTTAGATATTCTGATTTCCGCCATTCTCTTTATATGTTGTTTCCAATATATATATATTTTTTTGTTTATTATTTGTTTCAGTGCTTCTCTTTCTAATTCTTCTCGGATATCACTATTTTTTTCATGTGAAGTTTTGTGAATTTAAATACAGAAATAAAAGATCGCACAAGAAACTAGGCAGAGCTCATTAATCGTATGACAGAAAGTCGAATTTCATACATGATGTTAAATTTTGCTCACTGAGGAAGAAATATTGGAAGACCAAGAACACGACGGAGGGATCAATGCAGGTTGTGGGACCAAACGGACCGTATCGTAATGATGTTGAAGAAGAAGAAGAAGAAGAAGAAGAAGAAGAAGAGGAAGAAGAAGAAGTTGATGATGATGGTGGTGGTAGGTGGTGGTGCAGGGAATCTATCTCAGATCAGTTACACTTGTAGTTAGAAAATATGTTTTTTTTTCTGTCATAGCAGATTATCATTGATTATATAATATAAAGTTTTTAAAATCGATATCTTTATACCACCAAATGAAATCGAAGAGGGGGATAAGCATGCAAGTTATTCGATTGTCACTTTTAATGGCCTTCACGAGTAGAATTCCTATTCCAATTAACCCTCATTCTTCTCTTCGTCTTCTACTGGATGATAAAAGTAGACATGACCTTCGAAAGATCTTGTTTTCTAGTTCTAGTTCGGTATTGTAAAAATAAGAACTTAACATTATCTCATATTTTATTTGATTTTAGATTCCACGCCTGTGGAGTAACGGTTAGCACGTCTAGCCGCAAAACCAGGTGGCCGGGTTCGATTCCCGGTCGGGACAAGTTACAAATTGAGGTTTTATCCAGGGTTTTTCCTCAACCCAATATGAGCAAATGCTGGGTAACTTACGGTGTTGGACCCCGGACTCATTTCACCGGCATTATCACCTTTATCTCATTCAGACGCTAAATATCCAAAGCTGTTGATAAAGCGTCGTAAAATAGCCTACTTAAAAAAAAAGATTTTGGAACGTTATAACGACGCAGATAGTTATTTTTTTTAAGAAAACACCAAACATCAGTTCCAAAACGAAGAAATCTCTGTGAGTAAGATCAATAAATTTTTCATGAGCTCTCTCGTTGTGGAACAAGGTCACTTTAATCATCAATCTTCAAAGTTTGGGTTATAATTCAGTATTATATATTAACAAGAAACGAGATTGTCTGGTTATACGGGCAGCATAAACCTAAGACATTTTTAAGGAAGACTATTCAAGAGACAGGAAATATACACCTAGCTTACCGGGCTGATTAGCATACTACATCTACAAGAGATCTGACATATTCAACATTAACATACAAAATTTTAATACATTATTAATATACGTATATTTTTTCTTGTACACAATATTTTTACTTGCTTCAGGTTTTGCCTACTCATTAAATTTGGCATACTTATCGTTTGCATGCCATTAATTTGGTATAGTATCCATTTGACATAGCCTACTGTGTATAATGTACTGACATTTAAAAAAAATGAACATAAGACATTATAAAGTAAAATAGTGACCACACGTTCTTAAGTAATGAAAAATGCGTCCGTCATCCTTATATTGTTATCTTTGGGCTATATGTTTTAGTATTCTGATATAAGAATCCCTTAAAACAGGACTTCTCAAACTTTTTGAGACTGCGCGATCTTTAACATGTCAGATTTCCCGTGCGACGTTCTTGTACCGAAAATTAAAAAAAGTGCTCAAATTAGATTTGGTGGTATTTTTCCTAAAGAAAATAGTCGTTTAACCTTCTTTACCAGCTTTTAAAAATACAAAATTGGAATAAAATAAATATCTACACGTAGTGAAAACTTGCTTGTCATGTTCCATATGGGCTGCATTATAAATCATTTTAGTTTTACCTTATAGCTGCAACACCCCAAACAGACCGACGAGCACCAGGGCTTCGGGACACACAATTTGGGGACCCCTACTCTAAAATATAAAATATTGCCTCCCCCTCGTGTTGTTTCTTCCAATTCACTCTCAGAAATCTCTATAATTTTTAAGCAAAGACAAGTAACCTTAGAAACAATAACAGGAACTATTAACAATGTGCACAATATAATTATTACATTAGAGTATATCAAAATATGGTATGTGAATGTAGAAATGAAAGAAAATATATGCCTACATCTTAATTACACAACGTTTAACACTATATCTCTTCGCAATAGTATTATGTGTCTTGACGCCAGACAAGCAACAACCAGTTCTGAAGATGACCAATAAATAGCAGACCGAAACATGTTAACCAGATAATACAATTTAACACGTGAAAGACATAATACGTTTTCCGAAAGAAAGTAGTTGTATGCCAGAAAAATTATACCTAAAAGGTTGTGTCAAATTAAATTAGATGAAAAATAAATAAGCCAAATACTTGTATGTAAAATAGGTTATGTGTCAGATTACTTTATGTCAAATAGCAGCAGGTAAAGTGTAATGTCAATCCACCCGGAATTACACCTAGTCCCCACGACATAAAGATTAATCTCCATTTTCTTTTGGAATTTAATCCCCGTTCTCTGCATTTCTAGCCAGAAACACCACCACTTGGCCACAACGTAGTGTAGAATGCACGATATCCTAGCTCGTACATGACTTTTGTCGATATCCTACACCACAGGCTCCAAATATGTCTTCCTGTTGTCGTCGTAAATCACGATTTTCATTACGTCTTACATTCCTTCTTTACTTTTTGTCTTACAATTCTCCGTTACTCTCTCGCCTTATGGAATTCAGTTTGTTATTCTTCCTGCAGTTTTTCGTCATGTATGAATTGAACATCCCCATAGCCTATTATTCGTTCTTTAATTTCAAAGGAATCTAATGTATTATACAGGGATATCATTTTATTTTTACTAACATTTTTAATATTACCTTGCCTATACCTCTGGATCAACTCCGTTTGCTACCCTCTTCTACGACTGGAGTTCGATGATACTGGCGTAATATACAAACAAATCACGTTACTAGGTATAGAAGGGAAGAAAAGTAGTTCATCCACTTACGTAAACTAGGAAATATCGCAATTTTGAGTTTGATCATTTTCATTTGGGTTTTTGTTTAATCAAACTACAGTATAGTATTAACAATGAGTGTTTTTACTCACGAACTGAGCTGTCCATGTGGACGTATTCATTATGCAGTGTATATTATAGTGTGTACAGCACATTAGCATACAATATAGAGAATGAAGTTAAATTGAAAATTAATCATAATATGGATATTTAAACACTTTTTTTAAAATGGTGGCTGTTCATTTCGATACAGGCTTCTGTTCTAATGTGCATATTATCGCACTATTGACTATTGTACCTAATCCCAATTAGCTACCAGTTTCGTCCTTCGTACTAGTAACTCATGTTGAAATAATTCTATCCTACTCTATAAAAGAGTACCTTACGTACTGTAAATTAAATCTTCACTTCTGCCCGATCCAAAAAGATAAAATTACTCAGACATACTATCTACTGTCCGTTCAAGTGGTTATGTCGTAGAAAGGGAGGAAATCAGGTGACAGTTAATTACTTAACAAGGCCCTTTCATTTAAGTTATTTTAAACAGTTGTATAATATTACGTAGACGTCCAATTCCTAACAGAAATTAATGTTCTCAGTAAACAGGTAAGACAGCCCAGCCACTAGCTGGCAATAAAAGCTGATGGGGGAAACCGGGATACGAGGTAGGCAAATGGTCGACAGTACCTGTGCGAAAATGATTCAATATTGAAAGCTCTTTCGTCACTGTGAAAACGCGAACATATTTTTGTAACGTACTGTTTACTATGACCGTAAGGCTACTATGACTGTATATGCGGTCTTGGATCTGTGTGGAGGACGGTTGAACTTCATTAGTAGAAGGGGTGGGAGTGAAGTACACTCAAAAACTCAGGTACAATAAAAATTGAAGTAAAAATAAAATGATGTCCCTGTATAAATGTTAAAACATTTGTTATGACTAGTCTGTGCGGGTTGTATTCGGGGATAAGAAGTTCGTTTCAAAAGTTTGGCTATCCTGGTTTGGGTTTCTCGTGGTTTTCCAAGTATCTCCAGATAAATGCCAAGATAGTACCAAATACTAGGGCCACGACCCGTTTTTGTCCCATTCTACAAACCTTAATCACCACTCTTCGACATATCGTTAGTTTTGTTCTGCAACCAACCCTTTTCAACATGTGGCACACTATAAAGCTGTAATTTAAAATCCCGCGGCACAGTCATATAATCAAACTAGAGTAATTCCCAACCTGAGGGGAATTTTGAGAGTTTCGGAGGGAATGTGTTTAGTGAATGTTGACTTATGCCACGTTTGCTGAATGCTGACTCCTGTAGACTGACTTTTTTTACTAATCTTTTAAATTTTATTTTCCAATTAACTAGGACAACCTTTACTATTTTAATTTTGTCGCTGCACACCGGTTGAGAATGTCTGGACTAGCTAAAAGTCCAGAAAATAGAACACTGCACTCACTGACGTAATGCCCTATTTTGGAAGGCAAGGTAGGTGCAGATAACGCTGAATGTATCCGGAGAAAAAGTATACAGTGAAATTTAGCTTACGTAGGTAAAATAGGGCACTGAAACAAGTATTCTGGGACAGTCATTGGAACTTATTCGTATCCTATATCACAATCTCAATTCTGAACGTTTAAAGGCTGGTTCGCAATAAACTGGGAGCGGAAACGACAACGAGAACGGAAATAATGTTAAAATAAATGTATTTAAATGTAAGCATTCACAATAGTTAATTATGAATACTCACATTTAAATATACTTATTTTAACAATATTTCCGTTCTCGTTCTCGTCATTTTCGCTCCCGGTTTATTGTGAACCAGCCTTTACTTCAATAGTGGGCACTTTGATGGATTCGGTGGAAAACCTTGACGAATTTCACAAAGCTGAAGATTAATAATATGATGATCGGAAGCATTACAGTTTTCTATAGCTCATGCTGGGTACTACGTTTCCCTTTGGCAAGCATAGAGTAGGATGAGTACTGTACTCTACGTTAGCCATGAAACAGGTTTCCATTAATGCCATCACGTTTTGAAGTTTGTTTACAGCCAGTACTTCATTCCCCTCCCATAGCTATGGTAGTTAGTTATATACATACAACAAACACACAGATAGCCATTCCCAGAGCAGCGGCGTGTCGCTGCACCTTTGACATTTTTGCATATATCGCAAACGAGTTGTAATAGTGTAGCTGCTACTCTAGCATGAACACAACTGAATACCGGAATACAAAATACAGGCGAGTCAACCCATACAGTAGTGATGGAGGTAGAAGACGCAGTTTTCGTTGTCAGCAAGACTAAGAAACGAGACGACGTTATTGGAATCCAGTGTAAATTTTTCCTTGGTCAAATAAGATAAGACGATAGACATCCTGTTTTCAACATGACTGTCCTTTTTTTTCGTTATGTGATCTGTTTTCCTGTAAAATTGTTAACAGGACGCCAAATGCCCCTTTATTCCTACTTGACTTAAGACGACGTTTGTGTTCACATCACTTAATAATGTAGGTGTTACGTTTAACACTTGTGTCAAAATAAATAATATAACACTTTCAGAACTGTATTCGGACAGCTGATTAAACAAACAAAACTCTGAGTATGAAATTATCATATCTGCTTTCTGCAATCTTCCACAATCTACTGAGTTGCCACCAAGGAGCAACTAAAACTCCGTGTCCGATATTACGTTTCCGCTTTCCCTTCTGTATCAGCACGCGTGTTTCATTGTTAATTTGTCTTTTCAGCGTATGGTGCACGTGGCGTTTGAGTGGGTTAAGCGTTTGCAAAGAGAAAATCTGATTATGGGAAAGAGAATATGTACCGTCTCAGATAATTTTTGAGAGATGAGTTCCTGTCTTGAAATAAGATACTACGACAAAAAAGGGAGAATGGGTCTTCTGAAGAGGTTTTTTAACCAAATATTCTGAATTTTGACCATGTTCTTTCTAACCTTCAAATAGTATACTCATTTTCAAGTAGTATATTAGTTTGTCAATTTGGATCATAATATGCGCGTATTCTTAGCTTTGATCATGTATATTTCTGGTCCCCAATTTTGCTAATCATTTTTATATGGTCGTTTTAATGCAGTGTCATATCGCGACAGTTGACTGCTTCTGTAAAATTGTACTGTACTAGAGATGAACAGCAATCGAGAAAGCAAGAATAATAGCGCCCGCAAAGCTGAAAACCCGCACGACAATGTTCTATACGTCGCATCCTTGACGTAAAGACTGCTTGTGACTGTTTCGAGACGCCGAGATTGATCACTCCCGAAGTCTCTAACGTCAAGCAGCCTTGAATCGCCACAGTTGTTTATACCTGACTGAACTTTCATCTACTTTGGCAACTGTTATATATGTATAAACAATCAAGTAGCCTATTTGAAACATCATCTCTACCTTTGAGTGTATAATAATCCGTTCCCCAATCTTCATTTAATTACAAGGCCCTTATTGAAAAGCTAGGAATTATCTTTTCACATGTTTGAGATCAAGTGTGCAATCTCAAGTAAAAAGATATTAACATTATGTTTTATGTTTCTTAGAAATAAAAATTTATTTGAGAATTGTTTTTTTATATTTATACAGGGTGATTCACGAAGAAAGGTAACAAGTTTAGGATACGATATCTTAGGCCATTTTGAGTGAAAAAGTTCATATGAACATAGGTCCGTTTTCGAACGATGGCGGAGCTAGATGCACTTTTCTGGTAAAACGTCTCGCCCCAATGTGAATCAGACGTTACCATATGCTGCTGACGTGAAGCAAGGTCACCGATGAATGACGTAATATTGGACTCTGCATTGTGAGCGATGTAGATAAGAGAAGAGAAACAAACTGGGTGGTGGGGCATTACAAATGTCACAACAAATACGCAATCACTTATCGGTTCACAGCAGTTCAGTCAGCTACCTACAGTACAGTAGTTATACAGGTACAGTTATCGGAGGTGTTAAGTTGTGTTTTTCAAGATGCCTTATAAATTTCTGACTGCAGAATACGCCGATATTGTGTATGTTTATGGTTTGTGCGTTGGAAGTTCCTTGCGTGCCGTTGCTGAATATGAACGACGCTTTCCGAACAGAAGGGTACCATATCGAAGAGTATTTACTGTTTATGGGGTTGAATGAAAGACTTGGTATAGCAAAGGAACGGGGAAACGAGAGAGGCGCTAATCGACCTATTTTGTATGCGGCATAAAGGCAGCCACGTGCAACTCTCCCGAGCGATGAGCGCGATTCACGCCCGAGCGCAGCAGTGCATTGAAGCAGAAGGAAGTACCTTTGAAAATGTGCGAAAACATCGACCCCGACTTCTAGAATATTAGGTATGTATGCATACGCGAATATAAACTTTAAATTTGTCCCTTATCTGTCTCTAAATGCGAGTTAATACAATGGAATCTCAGAAGTTTTTGTGAAATCAAGGAGCCATATCTCCGTAACAGTTCGAAAACGGACCTATATTCATATGAACTTTTTGACTCGGAATGACTTCAGAATTCACATCCTAAATTTTTTACCTTTCCTCGTGAATCACTCTGTATAATCATAAGTAATATCGTATAATAGAACCAGAACATTTTGATAACTAAGATACTGTTCTGTTTTGTCTTTTTGTGTCATTTAAACATTTATGTTATCTATTTCAATGGTGTGTGTTATTCAAATTTACGAAATCTTTCCACGCCGACTAAATGCTATTTCGAGAATGATGAGAGAGATTCGAAGCGCACGAGAATGACGAGACGAGACTCGAAAGACAAATGCAACGAACACAGCGAGCAAGAGCGGCAGTTAGTTTTGTTCATCTCTATACTGTACAGTGTTAATTCATTGGATTGTTGTCATTCACTGGCGAGTCCGTGAACCTCATAAATATTGTCACGTAGTGCCCATATTTAGAGACATGTCCACCATGTACAATCTTTAGATATTCAATCTTGCGAAACAGTAAGTTATGTGTATCATTGTAGTGAAAACAGGAATAGATGCAGCATTTACCTTTCATTTTTAAATAACTAGGTTCACAGGTATTTCAAGATCGAGAAAACTACCAAAATTCCCCATCAGATTAGCCAACCATAGGTTTTGAACTAAGGATCTCAACAATGCGAGTACCGTACTTTACCACTGAGCAGCCAGCTCGATTTTGATAGTCTTACACTAGTTTATAAGTTACTGTACTAGATGAAAATAATCTTTACATAACTGTGTGAAAATAACGGAGACCTGGTGCAGATGTCGATGGGAATTGTGTCACATTTTAGTCACTTGGTCCTCGCCCAATTTGCTTGTTCTCCGTTATTTAGTTGAGTCGACTTCCACCGTTTGCTCATGGCGAGTATCCATTAAATCTGGGAACCTGAAAGCGAGCGACTCCCACTCGAGTGGGAAGCTTTCACATCTTTCACAGACCCGGAATCAATGGCGCAGAACGGCTGCCTGAAGTGAGAGTGTCATCGGGCTGGATAACTCCGCTAACTTTTCTAATATATTCCGATACTGCCTGACATTCGCATTTGCTCCTGCAGAAATAAATTGCTCAATAACTCGAAGCCACACCGGACGCCTCTTCGTCTCTCTATTGCCTCTGCTCACGCACTTATTCTTCGATTTCCAAGTACGCTTATAAAGCACGAAACAAAGTTCGTGTTACAGTGCCAGGTAGAGAGCATTCACAGAGCATAGAGCTTGCCAAACATGCTGACGCAATAAACACTGAATTCAAAAGGAAAGTCCCGTCCTCAATCATGTTAAAAGGACTTCTTAATTCTGTTCTTCGTTTCAGTTTGTTATCTCCTCTTTTGAATTATGAAGGTCTTTACAGTCCATTTGGTCTTCACGCTAGACAGACTCATAATGTGACGTCACGAAGTTGCTAACTAATGAAATAAAAAAATGGCTATATAAATAAAGAAATACACACGAGAAAAAAAAATGTGCAAACAAACGACATTTATTTAAAAATTGTGTAACAGGGCAGTCGCAATGGAAACACTATTACACATAAGTTTGCCTTTAGCCCTCTCAGTCAGGTAAGAATTCTTTATCTTCCCGTAAATAGAAATATCAAATACAAAAATAAATAATACTACAATTACATATAGTAAGATAGCAAAAAATTTATGAGTATATATTATATTCAAATTTAAATTTTCAAAGTCAAGTGACCTACATATTATGTAAGAAAACTTTTTCCATAATTCATTCTCTCAGACACTTAACCAACGTTTTACCTCTCGGAAAGAACCTGATCCAAACATTAATGATGCCCCACTTCGATTATTGCGATTCTCTATTCACGAATCTAAATACTGATCTTACCCACAGATTATAGCGTGTTCACAATATCTGCGTTCGTTTCGTTTGTAACATTATAAAATTCGATCATGTAACACCGTCACTAGAATTGTTGTCTTGGATTCTACTTAAAGAAAGATTCTTCAACTCCCTCTTATTACTATTTAAAATCATCCATACCCCCACACCCTCTTATCTAACATCTCGTTTTGTTTACCTATCACTACCTCGAACCCGGAACATATAGCTTCTCTCTATTCCTCTGCACAGAACATCTTTCTACTCATTATCTTTCAGCATATCGATTCCACGCCTATGGAATTCTCTCCCTGACCATATCAGACACTGTCGGACAATATCAAAATTCAAATTTAAGTTATAGAATTACATTCTAGTTCATGGAATTGCTTATTCAACACCTGTCAGGTTGCGCTACTTTGGCTTAACCCACGACATATAATAAATATTGTAACTATGCTGTTTTAAAATTGATAATTAATATGTAATGTATTTATTATTATTATTATTATTATTATTATTATTATTATTAATCACTATCATCATTGCTAGCCCTGATTGTCTTTCTTTTTTTTTTTCTTGTATTAGGTCGATGAGAGTTCTATAGTGTTCTTTTGACCCAATTGACCCTCTATAGGGCTTTAATTTAATTTGTTTTATTTCCATCAGTATTTGTATTATGGCATTAATCCTGATAGATTAAATAAATAATAAATAAATTTGCTATGTAGATCTCCCGCATTATTTCCATTTAGAAGAATCCATTGAAAAAAAATAATTTGAAATGAAGACCCAAACCTAGACTATTATTGTAGTTCCTAGACCTAAGATGACTATCTTTTGTTAATTCATTGTGCTATATTTATTATTTATATATTTTAATTGTGCTGTTTGAATTTTCTAATCTATAATAGTTTCGCTCTGAGCTGCGTCGACCAGACGAACATAACTTGCTAGTGAGTTCGTCCAATATAAACGCTTCCTTAATCCTCTCGGTGGAAGCTTTGGTCATAAATTGAATTCAAACAGGAAGATATATTGCATGGAGAGTATCAAATATTGACGCTACTAACCCCACTTGCAGAAGAGCCAGGACTGCTTCTTACAATGCAATCTTTGTAGCTTTATGTTCAGTAAAACAAGATATGTTGGGTGCATATTTCAGTGTCTCGTTTCGCGATAAATACGAAGGACGATATCAATATAGGAGCAGAGATTGTCTTGGAATTTATATTCGGAATTGTCTTATTACTGGCTGTCGTTTTTCTGTGCCAGCATTGCAGTAAAGATGTCTGCCAACTTGCAGTAGCTTTCAGAAAATAGGGCAGACAAACAGTTCTCTCTTATCTCCCATTGCTGCGATGCTTCTCCTTTCCTTTATTCCTCGTCATCAGACTAGTATTCTTCCTCTGTCTTCATCTCTCATGCGGTATTAACTTCAGTAAATTTATCTTTATTATGTTATTGGTATGTCCATCAATTCCATTGTACAAGATTAGAATGGTAATTGCCCCGAAGTTAAACAAGTGGAATTCTAGTCCATAAAATCTTGGTTGCTGGAACAGGCTACATAGTGAATATTTTAAAACAGAGAATACAAAGAAGAACACGAGAGACTAGTTTATACAATTAAAGATCTCTACTTTGTTGATGACTATTTAATGATAGCACGTAACAATTACTTAAAACACTTCTCATTAATTGAACAAAATATGTGAGGAATATAACGAATTTATTACAAAATAAGTATCTCTTTATTTGTCAGATTTGTGTTCTAAAATTTTGGAACACGTATATTGACATCGAGTCTTAAA
This sequence comes from Periplaneta americana, assembly GCF_040183065.1. Classification (NCBI taxonomy): domain Eukaryota; kingdom Metazoa; phylum Arthropoda; class Insecta; order Blattodea; family Blattidae; genus Periplaneta; species Periplaneta americana. The sequence goes on from NC_091119.1 coordinate 91,530,041, forward strand.
AATGGTTGTATTATGTCAAGGAGAGAAACTAATTAATTAAATCGTGGCGCGAGAGCCCATGAAGTACCAAGGCGACCAGCCGACTACTAGACTCACGATCACATATCCCAGCAGACGAGAATAATCATAGATCCAGTAAGAGGGTAACATATGATTAGCACGATGATCCCCAAGCCGTTATAACTGGTTTTCGAACTGGATTTTGTACCTAGCGTAGCTCCCTAAATTCAGTACTATGCTGGGTGGGCACCGGTCCCATACAATGGCCGACATTTCATAAGAAAATTCCTTCCTCATGAGGATTAGAATCAGCGCGCATTCCTTAACGCGAGTCCAGGCATGATGCCTATATTGACCATTATAATACGTCTCGGGAGAGTGTACTGTAACTACAATGCTTATTTTGTTGTTGTTTAGTGAACTGTCCGAAGACAGGCTGAACTTCATAAGTGACATCAACAAGGCACCACTTATGAGACAACTAGGCCAGGAGATAATGGGGTAGGGTGGTCACTTCCTTTCCCCCTAATTTTTATTTAATAAATCAAATTATATTAACGTAAATCTAATTACATTCAGATGCTTGAACCTCTATGAAAATTAAATTTGGAAATCTTAATCGTTGATCGGCATTTAGGGAAATATCTACGGGTTACTGACATAAATGCCTGAAAACATTAAAAATCGATATTGTGCAACACTAAACTATAAATCAGAAAACTTAGATTACTAGTATATTCTTAAAGGTTTGATATTGACATGAAATAACTGAAAAAGAAAAACACCCCTGTAAGCAATAAGGTTTTCTAATCGACGGTAACTTATTTTCGAGTAGGTATAATAAATATACAAGAAAAAAGTTTTAAAATAATCTAGGAAGGATACAGTTTCTTACCCGATGAACAAAAACTTTTCTTTCAGGGGGAGAAGTTTCGGTGATGTAGTGAATTCAATACCAAATTGTAGGGTTTTTAAAGAAGACCGAAATATATCTAGTGTACAAATTAGACAACCGCCTATTTACTCGTGAAATCAGTCACGAAGGTAACACTGTATTTTCTCATACGATTAAGTTTTACTTGTTTTACAACACTTGAGTCTCTTCGATATGTTGCGAATAATATTTTTGTTTCATATTTTCTAGCAATGCATAGTCCTATACATACATACATACATACACACGCCCGTACTTACAGTTTTCTTTCACTGCAAACCTAACATTTTCCAGCCTTTCTTATTTTGCGCCTTTCTCTTAGTCTCCGCTTGCGATCCATATATCTTAATGTTGATATATTCTACTGTTCCGAACTTTCCTCCCTTGCATCGTTCCTTCCAGAGGATCCTTGAGTAGGCAGTTTCTTCTTAGCCAATGCCCCACACAATTTTTTTTCTCTTCCTAATTAGTTTCAGCATCATACTTTCTTCACCCACTCTTTGTAGCACAGCGTCGTTTGTTATTCTGCCTGTCGAATTCACATGCTTCTTCCTTCCCCGTATCCACATTTGAAATGCTTCTAGTCGTCTCTCCTCACTTCGTCGCAATGTCCATGTTTCTGTCTCATGCAGTGCCACACTCCACACAAAGCACTTCACTTGTCTCTTCCTTAGTTCTTTTTCCAGAAGTCCGCAGAACATTCGCTTTTTTCTCTTAAAAGATTCCTTAGTCATTGCTATCCTCCTTTTCTACTTGTTCTACTGTCTCATTTTGCATTTGCACGTTTACCTTCGTTATATTTATTCCGATATTCATGGTCTTCGTCTTGTTTGCAATTATCTTCCTCCCATATTGCTCCCAGCTGTCTTTAGCTCCACTAGTATTTGCCTTAATGTCATTCCTTCTATTAGCAACGCCATATCATCAGCATATCTTGGCCACTGTATTCTTTCTCCACCTACTATCATCTCTCATATATTTTGAAAATAGTTCTTCACTAAATCTTTAAAGTAAATATTGAAAAAAGTAGGTGATAAGGAACACCCTTGTTGTAACCCTCTCTCTATTCCTTATCTCTCTGAAATGTCTCTATCAAAATATATACGTACACTAAATTAAATAATGTAATATGCAAACAAATAAGATGCACTTTCGTTCTTTGGATCACACACAACACCAGTGATTAACACACACGTAACAAATTTGTGTACGATAAGGGATGGTAATCCTATAACGTCGTCCCGGAGCAATATTTCGTCGGTATTTTGAGGATACCATGCTTGTCGTTCGAGAGTTCAAAGTCTTCTGAGAGCGATGGATTTTAAAATATTAGGCAATACTTAGAACATCTTGTCTGGAAGGGAAGTTAATCTTTGAATTCATTGTTGTTTATTTATAGCGCTTGAAACAATTCTGTTTCTAAAATACGACTCTGAAAAAAATAGGCAACCATTTCTCGCCCACATTGAATTTCGATACTAAAAAATCTCTGCAGTGTAGAGTGTCTTTACATTACTACTACTACTACTACTAGAACTACTGCTACTGCTACTGCTGCTGCTGCTGCTGCTGCTACACAGCCTTCTCTGAGGGAAATGATTGGCTGGGTTGAACTGTAGGGGTTTAGAAGTTTTTGGAGTTTCAAAATATTCACAACGTGAAGTATAAATAATTATGCACAAAATTATTAATTGGTCTCTTTATGTTATGGAAGAAACAAAATAAAAAAAAAATTGTTGGAACCTGTTTCGAGTTTGTCGTCATTTTTTTTTTCAATTTCAAACAAAGACTTAATTTTGTATTAAAATAATTCAAGACTGGAAGTAGGGAACGCTTAAAGTTCAAAACATGAAATTATCGGGAAATACAAAAAAGACATAAAAATTGATATTGCAATTCCCAACATCGTAATGCACTAAACACTGTACAAACACGTGGAAAATAATATATAATATTCTTCATACACTACAGTTATGTGAGCACGGGCTACAATATTCTCTCCACGCTTGGCACATTCAGAGTTCTCGATGTTTCTCATCCAACATATCTCTTTGGAGTTTCAAGGAAACCTTTCTGGTACTTCAAACCTTTCCCAAGTTATTCGCCTCACATTCATGGTTTCCATGGAAAATCAAAAATTAAGTATGTAAGGCACTTTCAGCGTTTCCCACTTCCAGTCTTCAATTCTATTTGATATGCATCAATCCCGGACAAAAAGACTCGTTACTACGAATAAACCCAGTTACATAGTTTAGGAGAAATCGTTATGTACATACGGACAGACAGACGGACACCATGAAAATATGTGTTCCGTTTTTAGTGTTGCTGAAATCGCAAACATCTCGAAATTGGATTGTTGCAACTTAAAAATTCTTTCCCTAATCAAACATTAAATATGAATTTTTACAGCATTATTCATGATCCATAATTGCCCATTAGTTGCAGCTCGTTTGCAAGTCAGTGTAGCGTAACGGCTAACGTTGTGGACTATGTAACGTACAAGAGTGCCTATTTTGAGATATTTAATCTTCCACTTATTCTTTTATTTCACTTTCCTTACTGCTGCATAAATTATTATAGTGTAACAATATTGTCAGTATTTTACACGTTTCGACACATTTTTCATAGCGTACCCCGTGCTGAGTCCTATAGATTTCCTTCCGAGAAATATAAGATTTGAACCGATGCCCTTTCGCACATTATTCTACTTCGTTATGCGATTTAAGCCACGTTGGCGTATTGTGACGGGTACTCTTGAAGTTTGGCGACAAACTCGTTTTAAAAGTAGTATTACTTTGTAAATATAGCGGACTTTACACCTATAACCCAGATGTGTTTGAATCTTCTGTGGAAATCCTACAGTTCGTAAAAGTCTTTATCAAAATATCGCTTTTCTACACCGACACTTTTTCCTTGTCGGATGGATAGCCATTCCCATTGTTAGCATACAATGTGCAAATATAAGGCGTTCCACTAACAAATAGTCTTCGATAAATAACATTAATTGTACACTACCCAACATGAAATTTACCTCCGTGAAGATAATACATGTTTTTAATCCATTTTCACGCGTAGATTTTGAAAACAATGCTTAAAATGTCACATCACATCACAAAGTTTAGATACTTTAGATATTCTATATCGAAAACGAGTTCGTGTGCCAACTGGTAACACGCGTGTCATATATTGGCTACCCCTGTCCTACACGATTACTTACATACTTAGAAAATATAAGGGTGAAAATGTATTATTTGTTGTACCATCTAACCAGTTATCAGGATACCGGTAATATATCTGTCTTTTCTTCTAGAAGTAGACACAGCAAAGTGATAAACCCAGGTAGAGACCGGTCTGGCACTTCTAATGGGTTGTAAAGTAATATTATTTCCTGCATAAAACGTGATGTAACTTATGTGAGAATATGTGATATATCCGAGAACTTTACTCTCCAACAAGGTTAAAAAGGCAACACCAACTATAACAAAAATAACTAGTAAAATAAAAATAATAAACAAACCAAAAACCTCCTTAAACATAAATATTATCTATAGAATAAATCTGTATTCAAAGATTCTAAATTTCTATGCAGACGTTAATGGTTTGATGAGTGAACTAGGGGTTCAGCATTATCCAGATGACTGGCGATTGTTTATAGATTCATCTAAGTTTAGCTTAAACGCAGTGTTGCTTCATAATTGTAATGAATTATTTCCATCTGTTCCGGTTTTTCGTTCTGTAGATCTTAAAGAAAGTTTGAGAGTATGGCTAAGATTTCCGTGTTTTAAAATATGAGACTCATTGTTGGAAGATATGTGGTGATCAGAAAGTAATCGGTTTGCTGCTTGGTATGCAAGGTGGCTTCATAAAATATTGTTGTTTTTGTGTTTATGGGACAGCCGTACTATAGAAAAACATTATGTGGTACAACAGTGGGACAAGTGGCAGGAATATGTTCCGGGGGAAAGTAATGTAAAAGAAACACCATTGGTTTAGACTGATAACATCATCCTTCCTCTCTTACACATAAAACTTAGGCTGATGAAGAATTTTGTTAAGACACTCAACAAGGACGGTAGTGGATTTGCATATTTATAATGGATGTTTTCACAGTTAACATACGCAAAATTGAAAGAAGGGATTTTATTGGGCCTCAAATCAGAAAACTCGTGGAGAACGAAATGTTTTGAAAAAAATTTACATACGGTTGAATTAGCAGCTTATAGCAAACATTTAAAAAAGAGTTGTGCGTGGTTTTCTCGGAAACACAAAAGAAGAAAACTATAAAACTTTGGTGTCAAATTTGTTGAAATGCAACAAAACATGGGTTGTCGAATGTCTTTGAAACTCCATATTCTTCATTCACATCTAAACTTTTTTCTGGGAAATCTGGGTAATGTTAATGATAAAGGGGAAACTGTTTCATCAAGACTTTTCTGTCATGGAGAAGAGGTACCAAGGTCGTAAGGATCCAATAATTATGAGGGATTACTGTTGGTTCCTTGTGAAGGAGAGCAGGCAGGAGTACAAGAGAAAATCACATACTACCAAACACTTTTAAGCAATGTTACAGGTATGTTCCCTTAAAATAAGGCCCAAATATTATTTCATGCATATAAAATTACATTTGTGAATTAATCTTAACCGAGCATGAATACGTCATTATATCATAAGAATTAATCTAACATAATATTTTATCTGAAAGCTCGTATGTGAGATTTTAAATGTGTTTATATCCTTTTAACCTGACGTGATAGGAAATTTCTATGGTGATTTTCAAAATCAGCGCGACTCTTTCGTTAAGAAGCACCTTTTTTTATTGCGGAGGTATGACAAAAAATATTTTTGTTGGGTAGTGTTATCTTTACTGGAGATAAATTATACTTATGAGATCATAACAGAGCCAGTTGTTAATGGAACATTATTTATTGTCTTACGTAATATATTACGTGAATTGAATTAAAATAGGGAATAATAATAATAATAATAATAATAATAATAATAATTATTATTATTATTATTATAGTAATAATAAATTAGATTACAAATGGGTGTTCATTCCTTGTCAAGCCGGATGTGATAACAACCTCCTAAAGGGCTGCAGAAACTCATGTGTTGGGGATGCTGTTTGTGCCTAATTTCACTTTGGCATGTGTTTCAGTGAGTAAGCCGCCGCGGTCACCCGACCTTCATTCGATTACGTCGAGTGCGGTTTACTTCAACTCTTGACGCACTAGAGAGCAACAATGTCTGTGATGTCGGGATGACGGGACGAGATGCTAACATGTGGAATGGGGGAGCTCTTATTCTAATTTATACCTTCGCATATGACCCAAAAGTATTCTAAATAATAAATAGACCAATATCCCCGTTATGCAAACTACTAAATAATTCGCTTTGCTAGGTGGTTAGCCTAATTTATATTTTTGATAATCTGAATAATGTTTTCATTCTAAAACAACAGTGTTGGGACAGAGTGTCTCGGTTTCTCTATATTCGTTTCACCACTTATCTGTAATCCAAGGTCATCATTATTGCCGTATCTGAAAATAACAGAAAATCACTTAACTTGATTATCTTTTACGAGAACAAACCCTTGAGCTCGCAACGGTGCATGACACAGGTAACTATGAAACCCCCTGAAGTTTTCCGAAATATGTGAATATCGAAGCACGATAATGACGGGGAAAGTACTGATGGTGGTAGGTTACGATATATGAGATTTATTTCAACGCCATTAAATCCAAAACTCAGCTTAGAATTTATGTAAAAATGATGGAAATTCATTTACTTATTGAACTTCCATAAAATATAGAATGAATTTTCCACTATAATGGACTTTCTAAGAGTTTTAACACTAACATGAACCTTACTCATTGTATTGTTAGCATTATGCAAGGTGACTGCATAAGGCAATACTGCATGCAAAATTGGAAGATTGTGAAGAGATATTACTATGGAGTTCATTGAGGACCTTGTAATCACAGATGTAATATGAAAGAAAAGAGTTCATATTAAAAAGTTGTTTTACTTGGGGCTTTGATAATGCTCAAAATATTACGGTAACCATTTTAAATCATTACATTTTGCTAATATTGAAGCTGTATATTCACTAAATAGTTCCGATTGTTCATAATTTTTATCATTTTTGTCTGCAGAATACTTCCCTTTGAAGGTTTTCTTTTGGTTTCGCCTTTCTTCATTTATTTTACATTGCTGAATTATAAGACTTTGCTATCATATTTCATTCATATAATCGTGGATTTTATAAATTATTTTCTGTATTTCTAATATAAGAAGATAAATTCTATGCCAAGATTCCAGGAGTAATACTTTTGTATCCTTGAAGCACCTTAAGCCACCAAGGCGGGAATTCTTTCGTGTAATGTAAACCTTTATAATTAGTAGTATATACAATCGACTGCTTAGTTTGGACCACGAAGTATGATTTCTGCAGTTTGGTGGATAACAATAGGAGGGCTGGTCTGTGAATTGTCCTGCAAAATTACTGTCCTCCCCTTTACGATTTTCATTCTATGGAATTACACCGGGTCCACTCCTCATTGGACTTCTTTGTCTTGAATCTAGATATTGTTAAACATTTAATTGAATACATCCAAACAATCACAATTTTCATCCATCGCTACAATCTTTGATCCTTCTTTGTTACCTGTGTCATCAGTATCATCATCAACTTCATGTCTTGAGTCCAATTGACCTCTTCGGTTTCAAACTAATTATTGAACTGGTTGCTCCACCATTTTCCTGGGCGTCCTCTACTCCTTTTTCCTCTTATTGAGTTGTAAAGGAATAAGACATGTGGTAACTTAGATTCATCCATCGTTAGAACATGATTTAAATATTCTTATTGTTTCTTTAAAATTATTTCATTTTGATTGAAAATGTTAAGTTCTGACCGTATATCTTCGTTAGGGATTTTGTCTTTGAGTTTTTTACCTGCAACTAAACGTAAAAATTTTATTTCGGCTACCTGTATTCTTTCTTTTAGTTTCTGTGTTAAGGTGCAACATTCGTTCCATACAGCAGCATTGGGACTGTCATTATTTTATAACATCTTAATAATGTCTCCTTCCTTGGTTTACGAAGAAGAGTTCTTTTTAAAATACCACATAGTCCTTGAAATTATGCTATTTTTGTTTTAGTGTCTTACTGTTTGAGGCTGCTCATATTATGGCCTAGATATTTAAAATTTTTTTCTTGGTCTACAGCAGAGTAATTCAGTATTTTTTTTAGATCTTATGGTTCTTTCCTCGCGTAATGCCATTACTTTAGGTTTATCTTTTGATATATTTAGGTTATATTTCTTCATTGTTTTAGATACTATGTATATTGCTATTTGAAGATCATCTTCATTGTAGGCTAATATTGCTTGACCATCTGCTAAATGTAAGTTGAACAAATGTTTTTCCTCGTCAAAAGGTAAGTTATCCTGCAAGTCTCTGATGGCATGGTCTAAATATATATTATATAAAATGGGAGACAGGGAGAAACCTTGTCTAACTTCTTGACTTATAACTTTTTTATTTTTATTCCTTTCTTTCTAAGTCGATACAATAATGTTACTTTTGTAATGTAGCTAATGTCGGTCATTGTCTTTATTTCCGTCAATATCTAACATCCCTGGATATCCATTTACGAATTATGTAAGAAATTTAAGTAAATATTCTTTACAAGTTTCATGACAAATTCCATTAATCTATAAACATCTATAATGGTTTAGCAGAAGTTGTTCATTTTGCTTTATTGTAGTACTTGAAAAAGTTTCGTCATGAGCATGACATATCTTCAAAAAGAAAACATCGATGTTCATTTCGGTACAGTCCACGATCTTTTCAGTAAAATTAGTAATTTTTGTTACAAATAATTATCTTGAATCATAGCATTCCTACATAACACATATCTGTAATACCGACCGCCTTCAGAGCCATCTCTTTTACTTGTCCTTACTTTCCGTCTTTTACGCGTTTCCTTCTGCTTTTTATCCAAATGGTTGACCATAGGAGGGAACATTCCCTACTGTCATCTGTTCCGGCACGTTTAGTTCTGCCCGCTCTCACGGTCCTCAGGGATGGCGCTGCTAACCATACAGAACTTTGTGTGATAGGCGTATAAATCCTGCATTGGTCCCCGTCGAGCCGTCGAAATTCGAGCACAAGTCGTAAGGCCTACTTCCGTTTTGGTCCTGATAAATCTTTCTTCCCACCCTCCACGACCACCCTCTTCCGGCCTAGTTAGGGGTGAAAAGGTAGGAAGGAGGGTGGTTCCTTTTCTGTGCCATAAAAAAGGCGACAGAGCATTGAGGTGCATGCAGAATGATTCGGGCTGCGTTTGAGTGGAGGGAGTGCTCTGAACTCATACGTGAGACGAATTGCAGTAGACAAACCACTCACTGTTTCCTGCGAGAAGACCCAACTCCAAAATGCATCTTTAGCCTTAAACGTTTCCTTTTGTCGTTATTGACGCCATAGGAGAGAATTACCTCAATTATACTGTACGTGTGTAGGCCTATTATGTGTGCACAGAATTAGCCTTTTGATATAAAATATTGAGATATAATGCAACATGCTTCTTCTTAATTTATATTAAAACTAAAAGTTTTAATAGTTTGGTATACTCAGTGGTTACGAAGTATGGATAGACATAAGGGTAATTGGAAACAAGGATGATGAATATATGCAGGTACATGGATATATTTCCGGTACATAGTTTGATAGATAGATAGATAGATAGATAGATAGATAGATAGATAGATAGATAGATAGATAGATAGATAGATAGATAGATAGATGGATGGATGGATGGATGGATGGATGGATGGATGGATGGATGGATGGATGGATGGATGGATGGATGGATGGATGGATGGATGGATGGATGGATGGATGGATGGATGGATGGATGGATGGATGGATGGATGACTAGTTTGATGGCTAGTGGGAAAATTGGATGGATGGATGGACGAACGGATGGATGGGTATGTGGATACGTAGAGAGACAAGACCACAAAACTTTATAATATATATTATATATCAAAATAATATGTATTTTTCTTCCATTTGGCAAGTGACATGTCACGCGGTATACAAACTTTCCTGTACAAAGGTTTCTTAGTTGAAATCAGACGATATTCTAATCTCCGACATCATTTATATTACAAAGTGCAATTAAATATAAGACAAAACCCAACTCAGAAATGTGACCAATTTATACATGAAACGTACATAAATCAAGAGTTGGTATAGGAAAATTTATGAATAAACTGACAAACCATACGTTTTATGTTATACATTATTATTTGTATAGCATGTAATTTTGTGATAATTCAATCTATTGTTTATGTAGCCTACTCCTGTATAGCATTCAAAAAGCAGATTTTGCATTATGGAGGGAAATTAGGAATACTTGATTGTGTATTTCGTACATGGCCCGATGCGGATTATCTTTATTTTTAAAATAAACTTTCACAGCAACCATCTTCATTACAATGTTTAATCTAAGTCCTAATACGACTGTATATTGAAATTATTCAATCACAGTTTTGTATTACAAAAATACGAATTTTAAAAAATAAGTACTAATTCTACATATTATTAGGTAAATGGGAGACAGGAATTCTTATGGTACAGATCAGTGGCCATGGCTCACTATTTCCTTCTATCCCATCTACAAACTTTCTAGCGACTTCATATGATTTGAGATCTATACAATCAATGTAGGCCTATAGGCTTCACTAGTCTGATTGCCACAGTCCCTTTAATATGTTTTTAATTAGCAATGTTGACCCAATTCCGTTTCTTTTCGATAATATTTTCAATCATGCAGAAACAATCTTTTAAAAATATTGGAAACTATGCTAAGATTTTATTTGTTTTCAAGCTTGAAACATCAGAGACCACTCTATTTTTACAATACACTTCGCGCCCAGAAAGTTTGTTAATGGCGACGAAGTACAAAATAAAGATAAGAGAATGCCATCATATGCTCGGGTATGGATTCGATTCCCACTTGGAAAGATGACCTGGTTGGTTTCTTCCGTGGTTTTCCCCAACCGTAAGACGACTGTCAGGTAATTTATGGCGAATCCTCGGTCTCATCTCGTCAAATATTATCATGCTATCACCAATTCCATTGATGCTACATAATTTAGTAGTTGTTACATCGTCATTAAGTAACCAACAAAAAAAATACATATTCTGCACCTGAGCGTTACTGAATCTTACTCCTAATAATTTTGCTATTCTAGTTATAATTGCTGTCTCCGTGAGCATAATTCCTTCTTCATTATCTTCTTTCGGTTAAATCTGAAAGAACCGAACGCCAGTAGAGGACGTTATCCCCACTTTACGCTTTATATCGTATATACATAACCAGGTTTCGCCTGTTTGTCACAAGAGCTACAATATTGGATGGAGTAGTTTCTCCTGGTACATTAATGACGTCAGTGAAAGGCATAAGCAGCTTAGAAAACCTCTATGAGTTCTGACTTCTGATATATAGGAGTGCACGTTGTTGTTTGTATGTCGATGAGTTCGTTGTGATCTCGTTCAATCATAGAGGAGATGCACCGGGACACAAATGCCGTCACCAATATCTGCACTGCAGTTCTTTATTTCTAATTGAAAATGATTATTTCTGTGTAAGAACTGGTAACATATTCTGTAAAGTGTGCAAAGTGGGACTGAAAGTAGAAAGACGACGAGGTATTCAAATTCACAATTTACAATTGTTTCTTGCTGCAAGAGGTACAGATTCTAATTGTTACCATTCGCAATTTTTCAGCGATTAATGTTTAATGATGATAACTGACAATATTTGAAAAGTTTCCAGTTACATAATCTCAGAATGTATATATTTTGTCTTTTTAATAGTAGCCTAATTATTTCAATAAATATGTGCAAATTATCGTTTGTATATATGTATAAAACTTCTATTGTATATTTATTATCAGATTATTAAGTTTGAAATGCAACTGTAGTGAGTAGAAGGGCAAATACATTATATTTATTCACAATATTTTGGTTGTGCAAACCATTAAAATTAAGTTGCAGTGTTGTCATGATATGCTCCATTATACTTTACATTCACCGTAGGCCTACTGTACCGCCACTTAAGCAGTGAGCGCCAGACATTTGAATTCTCTCCGTACAAGGCTGTATTCCTCGATAAATTCAGTGCGACTAAAATGCGAAGCCTATACATAACATCTTCTGCTGTGAAATAATTGTATTGCATTTATTAAAAATGAGTAAACAAAAGTATAGTTATTCCATCTCGATTTCATAATATTAATTTCATTCACCCTTGTATTTTATTCGCTCCTATTTGTACAGCATATATATATATATATATACTGCTACCAGGTAGCACGCGAAAGAATCCAAGGTCGTTCGTGCACTATTTTTTATACATCTCTGCATTACAATATTAAAGCTTTCAGATTTGCCTTGACATAAACTTGAGCTTCTTCTGTCTGTAGTCTTTCGCATTCCTGAACAAGACATAGTATTTAAACAGTTCTTTTATGTTCATATATTTAGGACGTACGTCCAAAACTTTTATTGTATTCAGGAGAAAGTCTTGTATTTTTTTACATTATAAATTTATTGTTCCCTGCCCGAGTTTTTTACAAGAATTTCAGATTTATTGATAGGTATAACGTAGTAACAACTACACTACCGATGATGACTTTTTTGATGCCATCTCTACAATCATTCCGGTTTGCTACATTCAAATGAAGCCCGCAATGCCACACAATTGTTTGAATTGTTAATGGCTTGATAATAAAGCTTAGGGAATTTAAACACTACATTATGATGAACTGAATTCAAACTATGCCTTTGTCACATTGAAGCAGGTGAAAAAAACACCAAATATGCAGCACATCGAACATGACACAATGAAGTTACGAATTTCGGTAGAATGTGGGTAGTGGACGAAATTTGGGGCTATTATAATAGATTTGTAATTTCTGTTTTGATTAACTAAAACATGAAGTGTATAAAATTAAATTTCCGAATGTTATGTCCGTAAGATTCCTTCTTAACAATAACGCTATGAAATTTTATTGGCATTCAAATTAGTCGTACAACACGCAAAATTTTTAATAAACAAAAATCGTTACATTTACATTTAGTAATCCATATCATATTCAGCCTGTACTTTATTTTCGTGCAGGTTCTCTATAATATCTGGAGTCGTCGTACCACAGCTTTCACAATGTGGCATTTGTTGTATTCTTCCTTAGGTTTTCCCTATTAACTATTTGTACAGAGTTGCTTTTATTATATTCCAATCTTTAGATCTGTATTTTAATTTCTTTTTTCTATTATGGTATTATTTTCATGTTGTTTAGAGCCGATTGTGTTATGCTATTATTTTTTTGTAATATGTTAGTATTCTGTTCTTTAACTTTTTTGTTAAATTTTCACTGCTTGTATATGTTGTGTCCTGGTAGAGTGTAAGAGAAGGCCATTTGGCCTTAACTCTGCCTTTACAAATAATAATAATAATAATAATAATAATAATAATAATAATAATAATAATAATAGTTATTATTATTATTATTATTATTATTATTATTATTATTATTAATATTATTATTAATATAGTTATTATTAATATTATTAATAATAATATTATTATTATTATTATTATTATTATTATTATTATTATTATTATTATTATACTTTGCTTCTGATAAAGTCTTGCTAACAAATCAAACGACGTGATATCAGGAAAACGTTGAGGTAGTCAATCAATCCTTGTTTAGTAAGGTTTATGTCGATATTCTCAACCGCATCATCGACACCAAATTAGTACAGTTGGAAATATTTTGTTTCGGTTGGAGGTTAAAACGCCCATTTCAATATGTCCGCAAATAGAAATGTCCATTAGCAAAATGTCTACTTACATAAATGTCCATAAAATTAAATGTCCACAAATACCATGTTCACTTACATAAATGTCCATAAAATTGCATCTCCAGTTGGTTTATCCACATGTAAGTTATCCATATCAGCATTGGTCACACATCCCGCATCACAGGTGCTTCTTTCCACACACCTCCAATATGATTTCTTACCATTTTTGCTCCTTGAATGAAAATGATACGAAAAGCCATTGTGTACTAGAATGTTTTTCCTTTTTTGTGAACGTATAATTTCAGCCATTCTATAACTCTTGATTTAAAATATGGTACATCGCTTAGCAATCTCAATAAACATATTTTACATTGTAGCCTTTCTCCTGGTTACTGCTTCCAAAAAATATATATTATGGATTTTTTCCAATCATGGACTCTTTTATTGATAATTTTGAATGCGGATTTTTTATAGTGGATATTTTGTTGTGGACATTTTTGTATGTGGAAATTTTGCTAGTGGCCATTTTTTATACCGGTCATTTTGTTGTGGACATTTTTTTACTGGACTTATTCTCTTGGAAATTTTCCTCTGGACATTTTTGTTTGTGGCCATTTTTCCTCCGGTCATTTTGAAGTGGACAATTTAGCCTGGAAGTTTTGTTTCTTCACAACATGACAATATTAGAAAATTTCGATTTAGATACTCTTTAAATTCATTATGTGATGTTAATATGTAGCAAGTCCTGCAAACATTAATTGTTGGATATAAACGTTTCGAAAAAGTAATTGTCATATCGATTATTACTTATCCGTTGGCTTTTCCGAAAACTTGTGTTTGAACCCTGACGAATAGAAGTAATATTTTTGGTGAATGAAGACGCTGTATTTAACGATGACTTACTTGGAATTCTAATTTTTAAACCCAAGTAAGGGCAACTTACGCCTTACCGAATCCTCTGACGGATGAAATGAAGTTGAGGATCTTATGGCACAAGGCGTTTCTAACGGAAAAGTAACATTATAAAATCCACGGCTATGGAGTAACGATTAGCATGTTTCACTGTGAACGAGCGGGCCTGAATTCAAATCCTGGTTGAGGCAAGTTATCTGGTTGGAATTTTTTCCGAGGTTTTCCCTCAACAAATTGAAGCAGACTTGCTGGGTAACTTTCAGCGTTGGACCTTGGACTCATTTCGCCATTATTTTTCACATGTCTCAATCATCATGTCCATGGTTACGTTCACAGTTCAGCGTGCTGAATTCGTACAACAGAGCGACCGTTCAGTGAAAAATCATTCACAGGACTGCAGTGGTAAGCACAAAGCACATTAAGCCTCAGGCTGCAATGCAAGGCTTTGGGCCACTCCGTTAAAGAAAGAGAAAACATTGCAACTTCCGAAAGAAGAATATCGAGAGAAAAAATTCTTAAATCACCTTCGAAAGTATACCGTTTATAATCTTCATTGTACATCCTGTGGACACGCACAAAAACAAAATGTTAATGAAAAGACGAAGGACATTTTCATCTTTAATTATTATTATTATTATTATTATTATTATTATTATTATTATTATTATAGTAGTAGTAGTAGTAGTAGTAATACCATAATTTGTAAGTAAGTAAGCATGCAAGTAAGTATTGTTGTTGCATCTCGTACAATACTCGTCGTCACACATTATAGCTGTAATATTATTTAGAACATATTCTTTTTAAGTTTTAAAAAATATTTCATTACCATACAGTATTATTTTTTATTTGTCCATATCAAATTACATAATCAGACCTAAGTCATAAAATATTTCCATGTTTTCGTAACATTTATTTGTGCATTAAGTCCTCTTGTTGCAAATTCAGGACTATTATGGTTAAGAAGTTTTCCATTTTTTAATTTTATTTGAATTAATCATAAATAAAAATATTTTTAATTATTACGGATAAACAATTATTGTAAAAATAGTGAACTGAGAAGCCTGTATGATGAGCCAGATATAGTGGCACTTGTGAAAGGTGAAGACTACGATGGCAAGGCTATATTCCGCGTACAGCCCAGTCAAATCTCCTCTGAAGAGCGATGGAGAAGAATCCAAGGGAAAAGGTCACTGGTAGATCACGATTCCTATGGAAAGACCAAATATGTAGACAACGATCTCCACCTGTTGAGAAGTCACCAAGACACAGCTGAAGAAAGAATCTCTTGAGAGCTCTAGTGAATAAGACCAAAAGCATTCTCCAGTTTGAGTAGCCATAAATTTAATTGAAATCATGTCTGTATCAAGAGAAGCATTCCGATATCAGAAAAATTACTGTTATCAATATATTCCAATATTAAAGGCCTCAGTGTACATTCACTGAACAAGTTTCTCATTTCTAGTTATAATGTTGGGTGAAGTGAGTGGACAGGTATCATCATCATCATCCATCAATTTCACGAGTTAAGGCGCTGGACTAATTTGACTTCATAGTGTAATGCAAGAGTATTTTCAAATAGTTTGATTTTTTAATTTGTTACTTAACGACTCTGTATATTTAGCATCTATGGACTCTGTGGTGGCTGAGTGGTCAGACCTACGGCCTGACACTTGTGGCGGACAAGGTCGCAGTTGGAGTGTTTCTCGGAGTTCTCTCGTTTTTCCCCATATTAGGAATCTACAACATTCCATCATTATTTCGTCATAATTCAATAACATTCCACGATCGCCGGCTCACGACGCACGGAGGGGGCTGGCGTAGGAACGAGGGGGGAATGCCTGCTCGATATCTGAGTACGCAGCGAACCTTAGTGTAGTCAGCCGGTGCGGGTTCGGAAATGTATCTAGCTTGAGGGTTAGAGCAATAGATTGTAACAGGTCGCAGTATCCCCCTCCCGTACATTTCATTCTACTTCATAGCATCTATAGATTTGGTGATAGAGAGACGATATTTGGCGAGATGAGGTCGATGATTCGTCAAAGATTACTTGAAATCCGCCTTACGTTTGGGAAAAACCTCGAAAAAACCCAACCAGGTAATCAGCCCAAGCGGGAATCGAACCCACGCCCGAGCTCAACGCGCTACCATCTGAGCTAATATTTAGTGTTTATTTGTTTAACCTTTTAAGGCCATCAGGCCTTTTCTTCCTGTATACCAAGAGATACAACTACAATATTAAGAATACGCCGGTATCTCAATTAGTTTGATCCGTCTGTTATTTGATCTATGTTTTGCGTAGAAGAGTGCCTATTTGGAAATATTGAGTTCTCTCAATTTCTCCAGATATTAGTCTATGTATTACGAATGATAAAAATAGCACTGGAATCGCAATTATATTGTAACATTTGAGGACACTACTCCGAGTTTTCCTTCCTCTTGTACTCTAAGAATATCTGCAAACTAAACAGTCGAATGCACAATTCTACTGTAATGCCTCAATCAAGGCTCCACAGGTAATTAGAAATTGGGAACCGAAAAATTGCAAATATTTTACGAAGTAAGATAGGAGTATGTTCAGAGATAAAATCTGACACATAACATTATGAATAGTAAGGTTAATAAATTATAATGTAAAGGCTATAATCAAGAATGGCAGCGAATGGGCCTATAGTACTTTCAGACAATTTCCCATAATACAGTTTCTTCACTCTTGTTACAGTCTGGCTCTCCGGATTTTGAATCCGGGTCTCCAGCTACAATATCACAACTCTTGCAGAACCAGTGCTCTGACTTCCCAGGAGAAATGCTTTGTTGGTGGATAGTGAATACAATTTTCGAGCATGCTCAGCTAGGAGAAAAAGTGTCAAACGCAACTGTTCCATATGTCGATAAAATTTATTCAGGTTCGTATACGCTTAAGGACACATGCGAAGGCTATATTTCTCCCGTTTCACTGCCGAGTGGGCCTCAGTTCAAAATAGTTAATTGCCTCGTGGCTCCTTTACACAGATAACTGTACGTGAGTTCAGTCGTAGGCGGGCACTGCATTTTGATGGGAAAATAGATTGCTCAATTCTCTAATTTGACTCAAGTGGAGGAGATTCTGGCTACACATCTAGAGGTTTTGAGTTTGATTCCGTTCACGAATATGAAGGTATTTGTGAAGCATGGTAATTTATCCACTTTAGACGCCATTTATACGCATGCGACGAAAGATTACGTTATGACCTCGGCACTGTTAATAATAATAGTAGTAATAATAATAATAATAATAATAATAATAATAATAATAATAATACGACATAATAAAGAGAGCATTAATATCTTCTAGTATTCCTGCTATTTTAGAACCCACTGGAATTAGTCGCAAGGATTAAAAGCTCCCTGATGGAATAATCTTGATCCCATGGAGCAGAAGAAAATTCCTAATATAGGATACGAAATGCGTGGATACCTTAGACCTGATTCAGACGGGGATAGTTTACAGCAGAGATTGGAAAAAATGCAATTGTGATCACTAGCAATAGTGACTTCGCAGGGGCAGCGCAGTAAACTGTCTTTGCTTCACCCCTTCCCTTCCATCCAACTCCCCTACAACTCCTGTACACAATCATCTATCAGTGGCGGTTACCTGCTTAGATTTAGATGGGTTCTTTCTCATAATCGTCAAAGTCTGTTCGGAAACGTGTGTTTAGGAAAGAATGGGAGCAACAGTATTTGTTGTGCACATGGTGAAAATGTAGACGCGTCTTGTGTTCTAAAATTCTAAAGTCACTTATAAATCAAACATTTAGCGACATTACGACACGTTATAATATTATCACGAAATCATAGGTAAGCATGAACATATCCATTGTAATTGTAAATGGAAATGTATACAGTAGGAAATAAGGATAAAAATACTTTTCTTTTCGTAGGGCTGGACGGGACGAAGCAATTAAAACATTAAACGAAAAAAAAACTGAATTAATATAATAGTTTCGGTACTAAAATATGATTAAACAAGCTATGGGTCAAAGGGAACTCCATACAAGTTATGTTATTGCTTTGGAAATCGCAAAATCATTTAAATGCTATAATGGACAGTTCATTAAAATATGTCTGAATAATGTTGGTAACATTATTTGTCCCGAATAATATGATATTTTTTAACAGAATGAAATTATCCACATGGACAATACTAAGGACGGTAAGGGATATTGAAACACTAGCTGAACGAGAAATAAAACCAAAGCTGCATCAAACTATGGTATAATCTCTCGCTTTAGGTGGAAACACAGATATTGATACAGTAGAACTGTTAGTGTTCACCCGCGGAATTACGAAGGATCTCTCCGTATAAAAATAATTGCTGGATATCATTGCACTTAAAGAAATACAGCAGGAGAAGAGTTATTCCATGCATGAAGAAAATATGTAGAAGAAATGAAACTGAGCATGAAACATCTTGTATCCATATTAACAGACGGGACTCAAAGTACGACTTTAAAGAAGTCAACTACATGAACCAACGTGTTATTGAGAGAGCTGGAAATAAGTGAGGTCATAAAATGTTGCCATGTATAACACACCAAACTGACTTAGAATTCTTTAAAATGCTCTCCGTAATAGTCCTATCAAAGGTCGCCTGTCGTTACCCTACACAGCTGCTATGTTTGGCTCTATATTCAATAATTTCCGAACAATTGTTTTCTGAACGAAAAACTTATAAAATCTAAACAAGGATCGTGAATAACAGACGAAAATTTACAAGTTGTATTAAGACATATTTTCCTATGTTGTTGTAGCACAGTAAAAATAAACGTGAAAAAATATAATCTGTCCATCTATAATTCAATATTGTGTAGTCTACGTCAAATGATTGTGTTGAGGGTCCGCCACTGGGATCAGAAAGGAGTGCTCTATACTCCTCGATTGATATTACATCTAATGTATTGGGATGGCGTTCAGTGATGTCATCGTGAGTAAAAATTTGCCGCCGGCTGGTTTACAGGAGTCAAGTACTTGAAGCCTCTAAACTGATGCCATAAATTGTGATCACACGATGTCTTTAAAATTGATACTATTTTCCACACGTAAAAGACTCGCGCTGGAAGTTGTATGCTTGGACGTATTACTCGTTGCACGAATGATTGCTGGCGGCCAGTACACGAACTAAAACATAGACACTGGATCGTGTCGTATAACGCAGCGCCAAAGTCTCTCTCGAAATCGGCAATCATTCGTGCAACGAGTAATACACTGTTCTAAGGTTTATTTATCTTTTTGGGAACTACTTCTACATTATTGCTTTGGAAAACTCGTTCCTTAAGTTCAGTAAAAAGTTTTTTAAATAATTCCCTCTTGTTTTCTTTCTTTCTTTTTCTTTTTTTTTTTTTTTTTTTTTTTTTTTTAGTATTTTATACCGTATATTCCACGGAAGCTCGTACCTCAATAGAGTCTATATATTTATTTTTATTTATTTATTATGACATAGGAAAGTACACAGACTAGATGCCCACCTTCTTCACATAAATATAGGCTACATTTTTTTTTATTTATTTTGCTAACAATTATAACATAAAATATAATATAAACACAAAAAACTTTATCTCACTCCTGAAAGACTAGAATTCGTGCTCAGGGGCGGATTCCTGAATTGAAATTAAGAAGTATATAGTGAAAAACAATTAACTTGCACAATTAACTTATAATTATTGATAATGATTCACATGACCCGCAGTTATAAAATGGAAATACGCAACTCATTAGCAATAGAAATAAAAGAAATGAAGACATATCAGAGATGTGGCCTATAATGAATTAGTATTCACAAAAAAGTCAGAAATTTAATAAATCGCTAATAAATTGTAGGGCCAAAACTAGGAAAAGGTTGTGTTATTCCAGAGAAAAATAAAAAGTGAGCTATGATATTAATTACATAGATAATTTGTTGTAAATTTGGCTTCAGAATAACTTTTCGGTACCTGAAAGTAAATCAGTTTCTTCAGTGAATTGAAGTTGCATAAGATCTTCATTTGTAATTCTCCAGAAAAGTTTTTATGAAAGAAGGACAATTTTATTTTGGATTACTGGCTTCTGTAAGATGTATATAATATAAACACGTGGTTTTAGTTTGTAACCACAAATACCTTCAACATAAAATCGTTTCATACTTAACTGTAGGCTATATTCTAATGCACTCCCACTTGTTACCAATTACCAACATAACACGCGTGAAGTCCAGGACGAATTACTAGGGAAACGGTCAATTTCTCTAATATTGCGTTGTGAACCTGTCCAGTGTAGTATTTGTCACAAGTGGGGGACCTACAACAGTAAATTAGAATATATAGGTAAGTATCAAACAATTTTTATGCTGAAAGTGTTTGTGGCTGGAAGCTAAAACCTCGTATTTATCACTATAAACTTGTCATAGAAACCAGTGAAGCAAAAGAAAAGTATTCCTTTGGTGTAGCTTTTCTGGAGAAATACAAATGAAAATCTTACGCAACTTCAAATTCACTGAGTAAGTTGATTTACATTCCGGCACAGAAAAGTTATTCAGAAGCCTAATTTATAAAAAATAGTTATCTACATATTTCATGCCTTTCTACTTGGTTTCCGAGATAGGTTTGGTGGTGACTATTACTGGAAGCCCTCCCTGCACCAATTTATTATTATCTACGACAACGAATAGGAATAGCCATCCAACGTGCAAATGCAGCAAGCATATTGGAGAGTACAATTCTCAAGATGATATTTTCTTCATTTTGCCAGATGTGATAAATCTTAGCATCTTTATTATAATATTATTACAGTCATGGTTATTCATGGCTCGAGACTAACTATAATAGAGAAGTGGTTAAAGAATGTTATGGTGTAATGAACTTGAAAATGAACATCCAGATATGTTTCTTCATTGATGTAATGGTTATATTATTTAGTCAATACATTTAGTAGATAAAGTACATAAACATGAGAGTAATGTGAAACAAACATTAGTGCTATGGTTAAAAGAAAATAGTTTCCATATTTATATTTGTATAGGATGCTTCAAACGCGATGGTAAAAAATTTAGAGATAAGCAGAAACATCCCAGTAAATATGGGTCCGAAAATCAACCGTTTACGAGATAATGCCAAGTTTTTGCCGGTTGAGGCCGCCAGTGAACCTAGAGCCTTGATACGGTAATTGGCAACAATCATATTTCGTACGAATGCCGCACTCTCCCCTTCCCTTTCCATGTAGCTAAGTATGAACGCTGGATAGGTATAGGAGGACTTGTACCTAGATCACAGAATTTAAATACTTTGGATTTTTATGTATTGGGTTATGCAAAAAGCTACGTTTGCACAACAAACCTCACCACATCTGAAGATTTGCAGCATCGGATTGTTCAGACCGATTATTTAGTCCTTACAGCTCAGTGACGGGAAAGAGGGGAAGTAATAGGAGTAGTGGGGAGAGTTCCGGAGGAGAAATGGGAGCGAGCGGTCAGTAAAGAAATGCTAAACTGTACTGCAAACTCAACGTTCTACCGCATGCGTGACATCCGATCGCTCTGAAAGCAAACAACGAACCTGAACACCCCTTGGGGTAACTTAATGGACTCGCCTGACCCAGGCGCACATTGTCGGCGATTGTCAGGACTAAATAATCGTACTGTAGATGTCGTCTAGCAAAAGAAGAGCACTCAGGATTGCTCGAATGCATTCGCGGTTTTTTGCGGAGAAGATTAGAGAGATGCATTCAAGTTCATGTTCAGCATTTTGAACACCTGCTGTAAAAGTCAGTTAACGTGTTCATAATCTACCGTACCTTGATTATCCACAAATTTTATGTTGTTCAAATATAAAGTTTCTTTTCTGTATGTGCAATCACATTTCTATGATGTTAAAGTCAAAATTATGTATTTCATTGTCTCGTGACTGATAAACTAAATAAAATTGTCAGTGACTTTATTGTAATTAGTACCTAGTGTTCAGTGGGCCTCAACCAGCATAATATTATATTACGTCATAAACGGTTAATTTACGGACCCATGTTTACTGGAACTTCTGTGCTTATTTTTGTTTTTACTTCTCATCCATAAATTTTTACCATCTCTTTTGAAACTCCCTGTATATGTACTCTGTATCTTCATTAGGTTCGTCATGACCAATATCTGCCTTCGTTCCTTTATTGCTCTTGTGAGAATTGTGTGCTATTTAATATTATCCAAATTAGTCTTCGTCAGTCATGGTTTTACTGAGCATAATAAATATATTTATAACATTACAGTATATCATTGTATTTTTTGGCCATGTCATCTCCTGAAGTCCAATAATATATCCAGTTATTCAAGTGTTTATTGCTTGAAGAAACTTAACACATCAAAATATAAACATTAGTGCAATTTCATATGATGCTATTGATAAAATAAAATGGTTTCCTTATTTTATACTTATATATACTGTGTATCTTCATTAGAACTTGTAGTGACCAATATCTGTCTTCATTCCTTTCACACTCTTGTGAGAATTATGAGCTATTTAATATTAGCCGAATTAGCCAATGAAGCAATATGTGTCAGAAATAAAATTCCATAATAATCGCCAATAAAATCGTTCGATTTGTATGATAATTTTATCTTTATAACCTTACCAAATTCTTCGTCATCTTTAGCTATTATTTGCCATTATCAGTCAAAACTTCTCTTCAGTTTTCTTGAGTTTGTATCTTCACAATATTGCTACCTACTTCTATTCTAATCTGTTGGTCTCTAAGTTCATCGTTTCCAATTTATATGTGTCTAGCTCATAGGCGGTCAGGCAGGCAGGAATAGGGCGTGCCCTGGATTAGGTAGGCAAGTAACGTGCAGATTTTGCTCTTAATATAAGGCAAGAGTTCAGTGACGGCCACTCTGTCGCTAATCTTCTAGTGTAGGAGTTCTTAACTTGGGATACGTGGTTCCCTTGCAGGTCTTTGGATGGACTTCATGGTGTCCGTGAAAGTCACATAAAAATTAGCATGTATTTTCACTGTATTATTTCAACGCAAAAAGCAGAAGCTCTCTTTTTTTACATTTTCTTAGAGAGGGGTCCATAGCTATCAACAGATTTTTGAAGGTGTCAATAAATATTAGGAACCATTATCCTAGCATGATTGACAAAATTATTTTATCACTCTACTTCTATTATGTCTTTTAAAATTAGGGAGTTATATTTATAATATATTTACATTATCTAAACAACAAAATGTTTTGCTTTATGGTCTATTTTATTTTTTGTTTTCTTGTTTTTTTTTTGTTTTGTTTTTGACAATAATATTTAATCACTTTATTTCAATATGTATTTTCAAATCAAAGAGTTGTTTTTAAAATATATTTACATTATCTACACAACAAAATGCTATTATGATTTTGCTTTATGTATTTCGTTATATGTTTTATTTTCTTTGTTTTTCAATAAGAAGGGAAATGTATAAAAAACAATATTTGACTTTTCCAAAACAACTTACCTCATTGACGACGGATTGATTTAAATTTTCTATTAGTTGCATACGCTCATCTCCAACAGTATTATTATATGTTTGACCATGCCTGGTGTTGTAATGTGGCTCAACGTTATATATAGCCCTATATATATTACTATAACAGAGTGTCACATACTAAGCATTTAGCACGTTCGCCAGTTTGTACAGAATAAAACGGTTCCTCTCATTGAGAACCTTGACTCACTTTAAACGTAGAGCCATACTTATTCTGTTCTCTTTGTAAATAGTTATCTTATTGTAACATAAAATACTTCAGTTTCCAGTAATTACATACCTATATAATTATTCTACGTTTAATTTGTACTTCAGTAACTAATACTTTCTTTGTTCTTAAATTCTATAATAAATTGTCAGTCTTTATTAAGCAGATAGCCTAATGTTTTAATTCTTTGATTGTATTATAAATATAAATTTCATATTAATTGTAATTTTAATTTTATTCTTGATATTGTAGTTGCAATTCCCTGATATGGGGAAGAGAAGGACTGGTGACCTTATCTCCACCAGATTTAATAAATAAATAAGTAAATTATTTAATGAATTATTAATGAAATAAGAAAATACATAGGACAATAAAAAAGTGATTAAGTAAATAAGCAAATAAGCTCGTAAGTAAGTAAATCTATACTAATAATAAATCTGTAGCCGAAATTTTTCTGGTAATTTTCGATTTTCCAAAAATAATTGGTACTAACATATATAATTAACCACCCTGAAACCGAAAATCGCTTTTTTGAAATGTTTGTATGTCTGTCTGTCTGTATGTTACCTTTTCACACGATAATGGCTGAACGGATTTCGATGAAAATTGGAATATAAATTAAGTTCGTCGTAACTTAGATTATAGGCTATATGGCATTCAAAATACATTATTTAAAAAGGGGGGTTATAAGGGGGCCTGAATTATATAAATCGAAATATCTCGCTTATTATTGATTTTTATGAAAAATGTTACATAACAACAATTTCTTTAAAACTCATTTCCGATAAGTTTTAGTCTTTGAAAAATTTTGAAAGGACTGATATTTAATGAGATAAATGAGTTTTAAAATTAAAATAACTGCCATCTAAGGCCGTGTAATGAAATAAATGACTTCGTCTATAAGGGGCCTTGGTCAACAACAATCGAAAGCTATGAATCATAGCCTACAGAAAATGTTTCTGTGTTCGTATGAAGCAATATCGGAAGCTAAATTAACCGATTTGTATAATTAATTATTATTTCACCATTGGAAAGTGTAGTTTCTCTGTATGGACATAATGCTATAATGTTATTACAGTAACTTCTGAGTGAATTGAGGACAGGTAAGATTAAAATAGCTTCTTATGCACAGAAAACTTGATAGGCTATTCTGTGTATTCGTTTCCTGTATTTCTTAAAATAATGTTTATCTCAGAGAATTAACGACCAACGAGAGTGTATTGATTTAGTATGCAGTAATAATACGTTAGCTTAGCATTTCATTATTTTATAATCCAAATTTTAACTATGCTCAATTGAATCGAGCTAAAATACATAAAATACATATGCATTAAATGCAATGCAAAAAATTTGGGTAATGAGCCAAGCAGATTATGTTGCCCTGTTGTAATAGTAATATACGTTACAAGAGCGGTATGTTGACGTTTTCATGGTCGAGGAAAAGATTGAAAAAGCGAAACGTAGTTGAGCCTTTTTAATTTCCGAGATCATGAAAACAAACATACCGCTCGTGTATCGTACATTATTTTGTGCGAAGATCGTTTATTACATACCTGAAAGACGAATTTATAATTAGTTGCAATGAAATCTCCATGCTGGTTCCTGTTTAATGACGGCAACTTCGGAACACCAAAATATCTTTCTTCGACATTGTTGCTATAAAATGTTTTCTGTGTTTACTATACTCCAGCAGGCCGTGATATACGTCTTTTTTTCCCCAGTCTATAAATGCGAACTTAAAACAAACGGTAAGGTTATGTAATGATTTATTTTTCATTTTAATATTTTAACATTATTATTTATATAACATATTGCAGTAATAACATCGGCATCTGGAATCTGGTTGATTTTTTCACAGCTTCCTTAATGTTACTTGTATCACGAATGCAATAAGTTTCGTGGAGTAGTAGACTTTACTTAATTTTTGCAAATATTTAAAAACAATAACTAACATTGCAATTTAGGTGAAATTGAAGTGGTAAGTTTCCAATTTATAATTATTACTATGTTAAACGTCTCTAAAAATAATATGTTAAAAGCCTAAAGCAGTAAAATGAATGTCGCGCTTAAGCGGTAAGAAGAGGGAAATTGTTATGTGTGTTACGTTGGGAATACTGAATGTGGTATTTCACACTTACCGCGCATTGGTTCTGTGCGGAAAACAAGCAAATACGCTCGATCTCGCACAAAATAAAATTTGTTCCTCCTGAGATTGAAGAGCCCCTATGACAAATTGAAAACTTACTTATCGGGGTACATCCGCTATCAACACACTTTTTATATAATATAATATAATATAATTTAAGTTATTTGAAGGGTTCAGAACCATAGTGGGCCAAGCGCCATTTACTAAATACGTAGAAAACAAGAGTTAAAATTAAGTTATTACCATAATTCAATGGAAACATATAACAAGTAAAATAAAGTATACACATTAAATGTAAATGATGTGAATGTTCATTGAACTATGGATGCATGTAATAAAAATTAAGAAACATGTTAAAGGAATTGTCATTGCACCAAATGAGTGCTCTGTGGACAAAAATGATTCCATTTTAATTATTTAAATATAATTTAAATTAAGTAACATATTAAACGATTTATACTTCTATCAAACACGAATATTCCTTGGATCAATGTCCTATTTTAATTATGTAATTACTTTATATTTATTTCTAACGGGTGCAGCGGAGCGCACGGGTACGGCTAGTAATTAAATAAATAAACAAGTGAACAAATAAACAAACTGTTGAAAAATAATTAAACATAATAAGTAAGTAAATATGTAAGTACTGTAGTTAAATAAGTAACTGAATATTGAATGAATGAATGAGTGAATGCCGTATCAGTAGACCTCTCTATTTTACAAACTGTCAGCGATATTACTGCTTGGTCACGCTACGTTTGAGTGCGCGAACTGATTACATTTACAACAGGTGTTTAGCGCCCACCCGCTTAGTGCACCGGGAGCCCAGTATGTAATTGTCCACCGTGAGCATGTGTCTGGTCTAGTTCATTTCTATTTCAGATATTATAAGACTAACTCATCAGAGTTCTGAATTTTCGTTATAGCCTACTTAATATTTCTTTAACCGTATCCTGCATTTCAATTGTAGGCCTACATCAGATTATTAAATATCTTCATTTTTAAATTCAGTATAATTTTACCTTGTCTGTTGGGGACCATGCTTATTCTGTTGTCATTTAGACATAATAACATAATATCCACTGAATTTATAGGTAGAGAGCGTATTGCAAGTTGGTATGTAATATAATACATTTTATTATCTATATTCCTGCTTTAGAAGTCGGCCTATTGTACATAAAACAATAATGTTTACTTAATACGTATATTGAGAAAGTGTATTTCATTTGCATTACAACCGAGTTTTTGTGTACTTATTTCTCTGTTATCGCTTTATTCATTTCTGTTATTTTCAGTTCTATTTCTAAACTTTCCCTGGGGCTTATGTTCTATTTATTTATCGCTATTCAGAAACACGCCTGTGGACTTCATTCAGCTACATTGTATTTTATTTTTGCCTTCTGCCTCTAGTAATGTAGAAATGAAAGGATTAAATGGAAATATTTAACAGAAACGGGTAATTCAATACATAGCCAATGAAGGTCCGATAATGACGAAGAGGATACTAGGGAGGGACAGCGGACGCGAGTCCTTGTAAGGGAATTTTACGTTGTGGGGAAAATCTCTTTCTGTTCTACTCAAGGAGTCTAGAAAAGGTTTTGAAGGGGAAAGTCAAACATAGACAATAGTCCAGTTATGTGAAAGCAAACGCATTTTTCTGACCTTGACGTCGTGCGCGGGCATCAAGCGCTAGGTATGGAAGAATAATGTATATGAATAAACAGCCTGTTGGATTAAGAAAACATTGGTGCATAAACTTCAAACGGAACATGAAATTTTATGTCGTTATTTTTATATTGCTTCTTTCTGTTTGATATCTACTGTATATTTTATGTAAAATGAAAGTACTAACACCAATTTCTTAATATTGCAGTTGTGTTTTAAAAGTTAATAACATAATAAAGAGTTAAGAAGGAATATTCACATAAATTCCGTAATAGTTTAACTATACTGTACTAAGTGAATGAAACACATCATTCATAAAGAAAGTGATATCCCAAAGAAAGAGATTGAGTATGACATAATAAATTGGAATTGATATTTATGTTATTTTAGCCTTATAAAAGTAATCAATAAACTAATCAAAACAATATTATAGTACAAAGCAAAGTTACCTAGGTATATGTTTTAACTGTAACTAATATTACGTAACAAAACTCTTATCGCATTATTATTTTAAGGTGATATTGGTGCGCAACTTCTTATCAGAATATTAAATTATTTTCTCGAAACCTGCTGAAGCTATAGAGCTGATGTTTTTACAACACATGGGCACATATCGTTTGTTTATAATGTAACAATAGTTACTTTGTTAATTCATTTCCTTACACACATTTCCTATGCAAATATTTTCAATACACTATCTCCAGTAATACGTATTTACGATATATTAAATGCTGGATAACTTTCGGTGCTGGAACCTGGACTCATTTCACCGGCATTATCATCTTCATCATCTCATTTAGACGCTAAATAACGTAAGATGTTGATAAAGCGTCGTAAAATAACCTACTAAATTAAAATAAAAAACAATAAATTAAATTTACAAAAACATTGTTTCAGTACCTGTAAGGCAACTAAATAAACATATCTGAAAATTTCACTTTTCTGTAAAATAGTTGAAAAAATATTCCTTTTGAATAAAAAGCAAACTTGTGAAAAATGAGCATTAAAATTAAAACTTACAAACTTATAATGCAGTTAATACTTCTCAGAAAAATCTAAAAATTAACATGGATACAGTTTTAGCAAGTTCCTTTCCCTTTATCCATTGAATCACTGCTGGCCATCCCTGTATATAGCTCGACCAAGCGGCATATACTACCTCACTTGTCTCTTTCCTTTCTGCTGTAAAGCGCTCAGGCTCTCCTGAGCTCTAAAGCGCGCGCTTGCGCCTATGGGCATCAACTGACATGTCTGTCGTAGTCGGTTAGGTTCTACTTTAAAAAGAGGTAATATTTAGTAAAACAATGTGATTGACTAATAATTTTGACTAAGTATCGTTTGTAGACAGGATGGAAGTCTAGCGAAAGGGTAATTATTGTATTGCTTGTAGTAATGATGATAGTGTTGGTAGTTATTATAATTACATTGTGTTAGTACCGATGCGATGCGGTTCGATCTACCCACGGTTGGTGTGTTTGAATGGAATGAAAGGTAATCCGCGTTTACATGACCAGGTGCCCGCCTTTCCAGTCAATAAAAATATCTACATAATAGACATACAATTTAATGTAAGTGCCAAGATATTAAAATCCTTGAAATAGAGTGGATAAAAATAAAATTTATTTGTATGGAAGTGTGCAGTCTTGGTAGAGCCCGATCGCCAACTCGTGGCACCAACATGCGCGAGCTTCTTTCTGAGGCTTCGGAGTGGGTGGTTCTGTGTGCACGGGCGACTGCTTACTCATAGAGCGAACTGTTCAAACACCCCCACCAGCAAGACTCTAGGGCGAGTAGCGAGTAGCGATTCTATGTAGCCTAAGTGGATGCCAATTCGACTTTCGCGTGTTACCAGGAGTTTGCAATCGGGCTCTACCGTAGCTCAGTTGTCAGACAACAGGCTTGCGACGACCACCCTCTCTCTTCAATACAACTTCATTTCTTATTCACTCTGTCCACTTCACACGTCCCATTCTTCTCCATATCCACATTTCAAATGCTTCTATTCGCTTCTCTTCACTTCGTTGTAATGTCCACGTTTCTGACCCATACAATGCCACACTACATACAAAGCACTTTACTACTCTGTTACTTAGTTATTTTTCCAGAGGTCCCAGAAGATGCTTCTTTCTCTATTAAAAACTTTCTTGGCCATTGCTATCCTCCATTTGACTTCCTGATTGCAGCTTATGTTACTGCTTATAGTACATTCCAAGTATCTGAAGTATCCCCTTGTTCTACTGCCTTATTTAGAATTATCAAGTTTACATTCTTTATTTTTCATCTTATGACCATGACCTTCGTCTTATTTCCATTTACCTTTATCCCTTACTGCTCACACCTGTCATTTAGCTCCAGTAGCATGTGCCTTAGTATCATCTGCTCTTCTACTAACAGCGCCATATCATCAGATCTTATGTACTTTATTCTTCTTCCTCCTACTATCACTATTCCAATTTCTGAAAACTGTTCTTCACTAAATCCTCCGAGTAGATGTTGAACAGGTTAGGTGATAAATGGCATCCTTGACGTACTCCTGTTCCAATTTCACTTCCTTCTGACATTTCTTCTCTTTCTTCTCCGATCCTGATTTTGACTCCTAGTTTCATATAACGATTACTGAAGAGTCTTCTCTCTTTCCAATCCACTCCTATTTTCTTCAGGATCTACATCAATTTATTCCAGTCTAATCTGTCTAAGCCTTTCTTTGTCCACAAATACTACATACACATCTTTATTTTTCTCTAAGTATCTTTCGCCGATTGTTCGTAGCAGTCCAGTTGGATTTCTAGTACCTTTTCCTTTCCTAAAGCAAACTGTTCTTCTTCTAACTGTTCTTCCTCCTTAGAATATAAACGTCGATTCAGTATTCGCAAGAGAATCTTCAGTCCTGCGATATCAGTCTGATCGTCCTGAACTCCTTACAATTATTGACATTATTTTTCTTAGGTATTGGAAGCAACCCTGTCTCAGTAAAGTCTTCAGGCCATTTTTCTTTTACATATATTTTGTTGCATTATGGTATAATTTCCTTCTTGTCGTCACCCAAGCATTTCACTTACTCAATGGGGATTCCATCAACTCCTGTTGCTTTCCCATTCTTCATTTCCTTAAGCGCTAGTTCAACTTCTTCCTTTAAAATAGAAAATTCTTTTTCGTCTTTTGATACGGTTTCTTCGTCTTCTATAGCTAAGTCATCTGGACGATTCCTTGTCTCGTATAACTCTTTTACATATTTCGTCCATCTGTTTAGTATTGCTTGTTTGTCAGTTATTTCATTTCCGATGCAGTCTTCTATCAACCACATGGATTTTCTGTTCTTATTTTTTAAGAGCAAACATTTTACTTCGTGGTACATTATATCATTATCTTTCTTCTCTCTCTAGATCCTCTATCTATTCACATTTCTCTTTCATCCAGTCTTCATTTGCTTTATAAATGTTTCTTTTTAGCTCGTTGTTTAGTGTATTATAGTTTCTTCTACCTTCTCTTGCATTGATGTTTTTTTTTTTTTTTTCATTTTCTCCTTTCCTCAATATTATCTAACATTTTTTCTGTAACCCAAGGTTTTTTAATTCTCACACTTTCTGTGTATCCTATTGTTTCTTCTGTAGTTGTCTGTACACAGCTTTTTAAATGAGTCCAAAACTCATTACTATTCTCAGAAGTGGATTCTAATGTAGCGGCTTCATTTGCTTCAAATTTTCCTCTTTCTTATTCGTTCTTCAGTTTTTTTATGTTCCATTTCTTTGTCACCTGTCTTCCTCCTATCTTCTTCAGACTAATATCTACTTCGCCTATCAGCAAGACATGATCTGAGTTAATATACGCTCCTGATGAGTCTTTGCATTCTTTAAACAACTTCGAAATCTCTCCTTTACCATAACATCACATCCACTCAGTTTCTTGTCATTTCTCCCTTCAAGTTTTCCAAGTCTGCATAGTCTGGCAACAGCGTGCCACTGGATCACGTACGAAAACACACACGCACTGGGTCTGAATAACAGCATTGCTTCCCTTAGTCACCGTAGTAGGGTTGTCAGACTTTCTAATGACAGGAAATAACGATCTATTAATCTTTTCATTTAATTTACAAGAAAATCATACGATTTGTTAAAAAACTACAAAGAGATAAATCAATCCTTATAAGTTAGTTTTCTAATGGTAAGAGTAAAATTCAGAATAATACGGATAGTACTTAGCAAGTAAAACAGTATTAATATTTAGGGGAAAAATTCTTTTCTTTGTGAAAAAGTATTCATTTGGGACTAATACGGCATTATAATTTTTTGTTGTGCTCTATCCTAGGAATAAGCTGTCAAAATCTATGCAGTTAACGTAGGCATATATTACTTCAATCCTGTATTTTTCGATATAGTCTATATTCTTTTACTGTCACTGACTCTGCTACTTTTCCGGAGAATATGCGCACCTTTAATAATGCTGATTCAAATGCAACCTAGGGAATAGTTATTTGTACGTTGTCTATATGAATGATAGGCATTAAATATGAATATAATCAGTTTTATACAAAAATTAGTGAACCCAATTTCAAATAAAGAGAAGAGAACAGTATATCATTCAAAAATTGCTTTTTTATTTATTATTTATTTATTTCTCATTCATCTATTTCCATGTATTTATTTGTTTATGTTGTTCCTGCGTTGGCTGAGAGGCGAAATTTTTGGTATACTATGTCGCAAGATTTGAGTTTCGGTCAGGCCTGGAAGTTTTGATTTAAAATTATTCATAATGACACTTGTGGCAGATAAGATCGCAGGTGTATTTTTCTCAGAGCTCTTCCGTTTTCCTGTGTTAGGCATCTACAACATTCTGTCCGATCTCCATTCAGTTATTATTCCATAGCATTCAAGAACGCCGTCTGACGACGTACGGAGGTGCTGGTCTAGGGACGTGTGTGTTTGCCTGCTTGAAATATGAAATACTCAGCAACTCTTAGTATAATCAGCCGGTATGGGTTGGAATATTTCATTATTTTGTATCCAGAGCCTGATTTCTCAAGCAAGGACTTTGTTCGAAGGCATACAACGGCTTGAATTTCTGAACATTATAGACGACCAGAGCTCTCGAGGCCCTGTTGTTTTTGTCTTCTCTAGAAATGACAATCCAAAATTCATCCATGTTAGATGCATCTCGACTCAAAGCCCAGGTCTAGATTAATATATAGGAAGGAGAGGATACTTAGTCGTTTACGTATTTGGAAAATAGCAACAGACAGACAATCCGAAATTCAGCCATGTTAGATGCCTCTCGACTCAAAGCCCAAGATTAAATTAATATATAGGAAGGACAGGTTACTTAGTCGTTCACGTATTTGAAAAATATCACGACATCAATCCTGTTGTTGATATATTTGAGACGAAACAGTATGATTCCTGCTCAATATATCAAACTTGTTCGTAATATTCCTGATAGACAGGAATGAGAGAGACATTATCTTGACCAGAGCCTACCTGACATCACGTATGGTTTACAGATGGCTCCAGAACTAACAATATTACTGCAGCAGAGATCAATGGTGTAACAACAAAGGGTAGAAATTTGTTTTTCACTCGGTCAGTACACTATGGTTTTCCGAGTTTAAGTATTTGCTACATTATCTTGCACACATGAAACCTCAATAAACCATGCTAAGGCATGAATATTTACATTTGTTCTGATAGCCGTCCTGCCCTGAGTCAGTTAAGCGCTCAGAGAGTAGACTCCAGGCTGGTGGAAGAATGCAAAACTGCGCTGGAAATCTTATCCAGAAGAAATAAAATACAATTTATTTGAATCCCAGGACTTATTATGATAATGGAGCTGATTTACCGGCCAAGCTTTGAATTACCACTCATTGCTATGGCCACTCAAATTTCTGTCGGCATCTCTATGTATATAATCATAATGGCTCTAAACCTCACCCTGATGAAGGGTTTACTGAAAGCCTGAAGATCTATACCAGCTCTGAGATAGACCAAACTCCGGGAACCCTACCCCGGTAGCTCAGTGGGAGAGCGTTGGTACGTTTAACCAAAGGTCCCGGGTTCGATACCCGGCCCCGGAACAATTTTTCCCTCGAAATTATTCAAATTAACTTTACAGGGAGTTATTCCTGAAAGCTTAATTTGCATAATACACGTCACTGTACGTAACAGAAAACCACAATTTAAAGTCACACAGAGTTAGTGTGCACTCAAATGTTGGTTGCTTGACGGTTGTCAGCTCACTTTGAGGTCTGTGGATATAGAGGGAAAAATATTGGATCGGTGTCGGGTAGAGTTCCCGGGTAGCTCAGTGGGAGAGCGTTGGTACGTTTAACCAAAGGTTCCGGGTTCGATACCCGGCCCCGGAACAATTTTTCCCTCGAAATTATTCAAATTAACTTTACAGGGAGTTATTCCTGAAAGCTTAATTTGCATAATACACGTCACTGTACGTAACAGAAAACTACAATTTAAAGTCACACAGAGTTAGTGTGCACTCAAATGTTGGTTGCTTGACGGTTGTCAGCCCACTTTGAGGTCTGTGGATATAGAGGGAAAAATTGGATCGGTGTCGGGTAGAGTTCCCGGGTAGCTCAGTAGGAGAGCGTTGGTACGTTTAACCAAAGGTCCCGGGTTCGATACCCGGCCCCGGAACAATTTTTCTCTCGAAATTATTCAAATTAACTTTACAGGGAGTTATTCCTGAAAGCTTAATTTGCACATGATGTCTTCATCAGCAGCATTGTGAAGATGTTCATCCACTGTGGTCACCTGTGTTGATTTATAGTCTATGAGACGCACAAAGGACCATTTGTGTCTAAGTACTTAAGTAGATCTCTAATACCTTACTGGGAAAGAATAAGCGCCTAGCTGGAGGGTAAGGCCTTAGATTTACTAGAGCGCAGTGCTGGGTCGAAATGATTCCCTCATACAAACAAACAAACATACGTACATACATAAATACATATATACACACAAGTGATCTGCCCATGGGTAGGTCATTCACTGCAAACCCTGCATTCTCCAATCTTTCCTATTTTCTTCCTTCCCCTTAGTCTCCGCATATGATTCACGTATCTTAATGTCGTCAATCATTTGATATCTTCTTCTGCCCCGAACTCTTCTCTCGTTCACCATTTCTTCCAGTGCATCCTTCAGTTTCTTCTCAGCAGTGGCCCAATCAATTCCTTTTTCTCTTTCTGATCAGTTTCAGTATCATTCTTTCTTCACACACTCCTTCCAATACAATTTCATTTCTTATTCTGTCTGTCCACTTCATACGTTCCATTCTTCTCCATATTCACATTTCAAATACTTCAATTGTTTTCTCTTTACTTCGTCGTAATGTCCATGTTTCTACCCTATATATTGCCACACTCCACACAAAGCACTTCACTAGTCTGTTCCTTACTTCTTTTTCCAATTATCCGCAGAAGATGCTCCTTTTTCTATTAAAAACTTCCTTTGCCATTGCTATCATTTTGACTTCCTGGCTGTAGCTCGTAGACTATTACTGCTTATAGAACATCCCAAGTATTTGAAGCTCATCAAGGGGCTATTACATATTACATTAACTTATTTATTCTATAAATTTTTTCCCAATTTGAAACATATTGTACAGTACGTGAATTCCACGCAATCGTTCTCCATCATTTCAGTATAAATTCATCATACAATAGGTAAGTTACATATACATTATATGGGTACCATCTTGTGTGAATACTGCAGTGGACCATTGCATGTCCTATTCTTTGTATGAAGGAATACGATTCTATGTCATAAAGTGTACCTCGGCCTCATATCCGCGGCACATGGACGATGTGACGACTCCAGAAAAGGATGAAGCATAAAGAAAAGAGAAATGAATTAAATTGACGTGTTGGAAAATGAGAAATTTCAGCGACGCTCCCTTCGGGGTGCTTTTCCATTTTCTCTGGTTACGCAATTATAGATCGAGAATATGAGAAGGAGGCTGAGTAGGAAGGAGGAAGGGGGCACTGACCCTACATAGGAATAGAGGATTTGATTGGAGCCAAGATCAACCATTCGGAAATTGACGGCATCCGAGTCCAAGAGTTTTTTCCTTAATATCGCCACCGCTAGAAGGGAAAGATTGTGCATGTCTTTGTACCCAATATTAGCCATTTCGAAACGTCGCGCTCTTCTTCTGATGTAATAAATAACATTGTTTTACGGTAGCGCGACTCTAAATCATTTGATATATACGTTGTAAAGAAGAAGACCCCATCCCACGTAACGAATAATGCCGAGTGCTATAGCGTGGGACATTCTTCATAGTCAAAGGCAATAAAATGAAACGTGAGTTCCTACTCAGCAACGGGCTTATTCTGCTCTTCTCTCTTTCTCTCTGGTCCGACTTCCATTTGTAAGATGAAGGACGATAAATTGACAGACTTTTCTTGAGTTCATAACGCCATCTCGACGTTACACTGTTCTTAAGTGGCGCAGTTACTCTGACTAAATTGAAAGAATATTGGAGAGAAGCGTTCACTCCCAGATTTGTTGCATTATTCATCCAACTGAAGAAGCACACTCTGACCGATAGCACATGCTTCTTCTTCTTCTTCTTCTTCTTCTTCTTCTTCTTCTTCACGTCATGGTTCAGATCGTGACTTGTTTCGACACCAATCCATTGTTTCCCAAAACTTCCTGGTGTCCTCGTTCCTTTAGCATGCTATCAGTTTATAATTATAATAATAATAATAATAATAATAATCATCATCATCATCATAATAGTAATAATAATAATAATAATAATAATAATAATAATAATA
Source organism: Periplaneta americana (assembly GCF_040183065.1). Classification (NCBI taxonomy): domain Eukaryota; kingdom Metazoa; phylum Arthropoda; class Insecta; order Blattodea; family Blattidae; genus Periplaneta; species Periplaneta americana. Next base: position 91,567,073 of record NC_091119.1, read on the forward strand.
ATAATCTTTTCGAACCTGTACTGTTGCTGTTCTGTCATGCTTTTATCCCCTCATATGGTAGTATTAGATTACGTCCATTCTCAGCTTTCCCCTTCAAAATTCTCTTAAGTTCCTTCAGTAGCTGCACGGCGAAACTCGGAGTGAGACAAGTGTCCAACAAGTTTGGAGCTCATATATTCAGTTTTTCTCAGCCTCAAATTCCCTTGCAAGAATACGTTTGCGTAAGTAGAGCGTCTCGTTTAGGCACAGTGAAAACGTAAACAAAGTGCAGGTAACGTGTTGAGGGAGGAACAGCCATACGATAAACATGAGGGATGCACAAGGTTTTAGTTATAACATTTATGGCGGAGCATTAATTGAAATTATATTTTCCAAACACACACAAAAGAAAAGAACACAAATTGCATAACGTTATCATATACACATTTCAACAGACAAGCAATGATAACGTTGAAGTAATTTAATATAACAAATCAAATTTTGCTACTTACATGATGTTGCTTTTAAGCAGCAATTCTTACGGTCATGAATTTCATTCTCTGTATGACTAACATAATATCACCGTCTTCTGTGGCCGAATTAACAAAACTATAGTATATTGGTCTGAAGAGTCAACACTATTTCCTAAACATAATTATCCCTTCTCAATGTTCAATTTTCTCAGGTAGACCAATATACTGTAGTTTTGTTAGTTCGGCCACAGAAGACGGTGGTATTATGTTAGTCATACAGAGAATAAAATTCATGACCTTAAAAAATGCTGCTTGAAAGCAACATCATATAATTAGGAAATTTTGATTTGTTATATTGAATTATTTCAACGTTACAATTGCTTGTCTGTTAAAATGTGTATATGATAACGTTATGCAATTTGTAATCTTTTGTAGTGTGTATTTTTGGAAAATATAATTTCAATTAATGCTCCGCCATAAATGTTGTAACTAAGACCTTGTGCATCCCTCGTGTTTATCGTACTGCTCATCCTCCCTCCACCCGTTACCTGCACTTCGATTACGTTTTCACTGTGCCTAAACGAGACGCTCTACTGTATTTTTTTAACGTTTCTCTCTCATTTTCTCCATTGACATTGGCATTAATAATAATAATAATAATAATAATAGTAATATAAATGCTAATGTATGCTAAGGCAGCCTGCTCCATGCAAAGAGAATTTACTCGGAAAATTTTCTTCCTATCTCTTACTTGGAGTGGACCAAATCTCTTGGTTATTAAAGTATGTAGGCCTAATGCATTCGTATCTTTCATAACTGTGTGCTAGAACTCAACCTCTCCTTCCGTCAACTCAGTTTTAGTTCTCGACGTTGACTAACGTGACACTTACAATAGACTAGATCGGAGAATTCTCCCATTTCTCTCAGCTTTATAAATTTTATTTCAACAGCACTCTACACTTCACTGTATCTTCTCATTTCACAGCATCTAATTCCATAAAACTATATTGAATAGACTAGCGTAGGTACCTCGATGATAGGAGGTGCTAGTGATCAGCGAGATAAACTTTGTGTCTGTAGTTTTGACAGCTGTGGATCGTCGATCGATGTCGGCGACTTTTTGAACAAGATCGTCAATTAGATTTTGTGTTTGAATTCGGGAACTGCGAGGGCATTTTAATATATCTCCGGACCTAATAATCTAGTGACAGAAGTTCACTCACCTCAGTCCTTCTTCTCAAGATGATCTGTAGACCTAAGTATAATAGACCTTAAGTTGCAGTGCAGGTCTCAGTTCGTCCTCTCGCCTCGAGCATTATACTATAAAAATTGTAACTGAATACTTTACGGTTTAGTATTTCATCATCTATTTCAAATAAACTTAAGTTCCTTATAGGCCTACTTCTTGAATTTTGTATATGTCCATTCATAGGCGGATCTTAAAAATAAAATTTATTCCCTTCGTGTAGGAGTATCCTGGTCTGCCGTTGTGGTTAAGTGCACAAGGCAGGATCTTCTTAACCAAACTATGTGAAGTTCCATTCCCAGCGTGGGTGATGGAAATTTATCTTCCGTCGACGGGACTGCGTGTTGGTCCATTGTTTTGTGACTACCCTGAGATGTCTCTGCGGTCGTCCTGTGTCCCGTCGCTCTCATGACCAGGGAGACTTGCATTTGTGAGGTGCTTATTGTGCAGTAGATTAATCTACCCTAGCCGCAGTGGTGTGTTAGTCGATGAAAGGGGAAGATAAGATGAGAAAGAAATAAAAAAGAAAGAAAGAAAGAAAGAAAAGAATTTCGTCAAGTGAGCTACATCATATTATGGATGTAGATTAATTCAATGATAAACGTACTGGCTAAGTGAACGACTAAAAGTGAGGCGGATAAAACAGAAATATATGTAGTAAAAGGAAAGGATCAGAAAAAAATATAAGTTCCTTTGCATTGATAATGATGATTGTGATAACGACTATGATTTTAGTGGCGATAAGTTTTTAGCAATTACTTCCTGTATACAGAGTGTAAGGGGTATAAGTGCCGTCCTTTTAATAGTTGTCGGGGATGATCTACAGGATCAAAAAATGTCCATACAACATAGGGTCAAAACTTGATAGTATTCCCAGAATTTTTTTTTGTTTTTTTTTTTTTTTTTACTGTTATCGTTACTAAAATTACGAAAACAATTACATCAGTACATACATCTAGCAAAGAGTTAATATTAGTTTAAATAAATATTTTTGTGTTCTATTATGTTTTCGTGAAATTAAATAAAAATTCATGCTTAAATTTGTTAGTATTCTGGTGTGAGAGACGTGGCAACGTTCAGCAGCAGTACTCTCTCTGCACAGACGTAAGTACGAGTCAGCTGAGTTCAAGCTCCCTATCCATAGGTATACTGCCGAGCGGATGTCAGTTCAGTACAGGGTATTAGATAAACAATTTACAGTGCCATTCACAGTGTAGGAATATCATATGTTATTAATTTATGGAGAAAGTCGTCGTAATTCAAGTGCGGCAAGAAGGCTGTACCGTCAACGTTTTCCGCAAAGAAGATTACTTAATCGGCGAACTTTTTTAACAGTTTTTCAACGGTTATTAGAAACTGGGAGTCTTGAACGTTCCGCAACAACTGGACTAGAAGATGTGATGCCTGCCTTCAGAACGACGGTGGGCTCGTGGAAAATCTGTATGTACAATCGGTATGTACAATTTTCAAATGTAATTTAACGAGTTCGTATTGATATGAAAATAAACTGAACTTAGACAACCAATTATGAATATTTTATCTGTAAGAAGTGACTTTTCGTCAAGTGCCATGTCCTCAAATATGACAAACTGCAAACTTTAAGTTTCTTTAAATGTTACTACTTTACGGAAGCGGGAGAGATTAAAATTTTGCATTAGAAGAAAAAACGTTCGTGTGATTTTGTGCAGTGAACGAATATTGTTTATTTTTTAGACGTACAATAAGAAATGGAGCAATATTGATATATAAAATGAAAATTTACCACAATGTTCTATTAATGAGATTTAAAGTTTGTATTTGCTGCTCGTTTTATGTAAACAACAGCTGGCCAGCTCCGACCCTGCATTAGAACAGAGAATCTGTTTTATACCGGTATGTCTGTCCCCGCTTCAGCTGTACCGTGTAGCCTACCTGTAAGCCCCCTCCCCCCATCCAGCAACGTTGTCAAACGTTGCATATTGTAAACTTTAATAATTCGTTATATATTGTAATTAGAAAACAATTGTGAAGACAGACATGAATAATCATGAGTTAAAATAATGGCACTTATACCCCTTACATCCTGTATATTGCATTACAGTGTAAGAATGAGGCACTCGTAGAAATGAAAAAGAAACTCAACCAATTTTGAAAAGAAAGTAAACATTTTCTAAAGTTTCCAGACAGTTCTCAAGTATTGAGGATTATGAATTTTGAAACATAACGATGCAATGAAAGATGTAAGAAAGAAAATGCACATTGCTAACTTAGTGTACGCCTCTCTAGTTCTAATAAAAAAGTTAAAAAAGTGCAGCGTCAATTTAAAACTACAATCCACAGAATAATAATTCTATCCATACGGTAGCGAAGTCTGCATTATTATTCAAGAAGCCGCAAATGTCATAAACACTTTAGAAACAGGAATACTCAGAAGAACCTGTATGTAACAATGGTAGATGGAGAATTAGATACAACAGAGAACCGTGTAATTTTGTGCACGAGAATGGTCTTGTGACTACCATTTGTCTGAGAACGTTGGAATGGGCAGGCCATGTAATTTGAATGGAAGACCAGCTCATCCTTAAGAGGGTGATGCATAGCAGAATCGTAAGGAAAGGGCCAGTGAGTAGATCCTGGGTACCGGTACGTTAGATAAAGTGAAGAAGGATGCACCTAAGCCAAGAATTACTGGCCGACTGCAGCAAAGGACAGAGGGAAGGGAAGATTGATAATAAAGTAGACTAACAATAAGGCTCAACTTCGACAGGTTAAGCCATCAATATAATAATAAAAATAATACATAATAATAATAATAATAATAATAATAATAATAATAATAATAATAATAATAATAATAAATGAATCAGGTACTTGTCCAAATATACAGGGGTAGCCATAAGTATATATACAGTATTGAGACGAAGAAAAACTTAATTAAATTTATATAGTTTTATGAAGAAACACGTAACACTGAGTATTACACTATCTACCAAAAAGTAATTGGGCACCCAGGATTTTAGGTGCTAGGTGCCATGTTTCAGCGGGTACTATGCAGTGGTATGGATACAATAATGTTTACTGGTTGGACTGGCCTGCACGGAGTCCTGATCTCAATCCCATTGAGGTCTCGGGAAATGCGGCCAACTTCCATTGTCCAACTGAGTGCCATGTTGCAAGAGGAATGGCGACGCATTCCAGTGGATATCCTACAAAAACTAGTGGAGAGTATGCCTGGCGAGGTGGCTGCTGTTATAGCAACAAGAGGTGGTACTACGAGGTTCTAAAGGGGCAAAAACAGTGCCCAATTACTTTTTGGTAGATAGTGTACTATTACTATCTTGAATGTTCACGTTGTTGGCCTTCGGAATTTACACACTATTGTGGTCTAGATTTGACCCTCAAGCACACTTTACGATACACTTCTTTATTTTCATCAGTTTTTTTGGCATGCCTGTCTTATGAACAGAATCATATCATGCTTACTGGCCTTAGCTCTGCCAGATTAAATAAATAAATTATTATTAATTATTATTATTATATCATCAACAGTACGCGGTCTTCTTGCAAATACTTTATTTTTAGCAACACCCCAGAAAAAGAAATCCATACGAATAAGATCTGGAGATCTTGCAGGCCAGTCATTTGACCCTCGTCCTTCTATCCACTTATTTGAACATTCTCAAAGATCTGCGTGCTTATGTTCAGTTCTCTAGAAGCTCTCACTTTGGATTTTTGTGGGCTTTGGACAAACACCTGAGCAACAAACATTTTCATTTCAGGCGTTACAACGGTGACTGGTCGACCACTCTTCAGCACGTTACTAACGGACCCTATCTGATCATGTTTGTCACGTAATCTATTGTCAGCCTTCGATGGAGGAAGCGTTTCAAATTCTTCACGCCATTTTTCTCGAAGCCGTTAGCAATTTTCTATCTTTCAGTAATGTTTCAAAATTCAGAGTCGTTGGTCTTTAGTTGAATTCGCCATCGCGAAACAAGAAACTGAAAACAATTGAACATTAACAATTAGTAAACAAAAGACAAACTGGGCAAAGTTGGGAAATGTAATAAAGAGAAATTTTCCTGCACTCACTAATACATTGCCAAATACTCATTTCAATCCACTTGATATACCTATTATACAACTGAATATCTATTTATGTCCACCCCCGTGTTATTGTTGATTGCTGTTTTTATGTTACAAATTGCTTTGGAATGACAGTAGTGTTTAAAATAATAGTCATTGTCCGTCATGAAAGGCAGCCAATGGTTTTCATCATGTGCATTTTGTCTTTGTGTTTCCCACGGTTCCAAATGGCATATTTTGTCTTTATATTTTTTGCCGAACTCATATTATCGTGGTAATGATTAGCGTCTTTGTGCTCAATACCGACTTCGTTTATTTTCCTTTGTCTACTGACCGAAGAATTCGTCTCGTTCACAGTGGCCAATATCAAAAGAGAAAACACAACTTTTTTTGTTCTTTCGAGAACTCTCTGTGGACATTTTCCTAGACTTTGACTTTTACTACACGTCTCTGGACTGTTCTTGATTGTATTGTGATCTCATAGTCTGGATATTTTAAAAGGATGGAAAGACATAATCAGCATTGTTCCGAAGCAAGAGTTTGTAATCAATCAGTGATTTTGAAGTAAGTCAGATACTATATTAAAAATAAAAATTGAAGACATGTCTTACGCAGGATGACCTCTGCATAGCAAGTATAACGAACTTTAAGAACTGCGCAAAATGTACATTTTGTGGTTAGCTAATAAAAAGAGCAGCAACATAACGTCTTCAGACATATAGAAGCTTTTGTAATTTATTAATTTACTTCTGTTAAAATAATTTATTACCCTACTTAGAAAATTGTGTAAAAATTGGTTTTTCTACACTACGTAAATTACCTGTAATATACGTAAAATATTTGCCATGTAATTTACTAGGCCAACCATTCTTGCGCCCCTTCACTGAAGGAGAGTTAAAGAAGGAATGTTTGCTTGTGACAAGACATAATTCTCCACAGATACACATGTACAGTGTGACCCGCCGAAGTGGTGTACAACTAGACAAATGAGTCACAATCCTGCCATTTATGCGCAATATGCGGAACCCGAATCACGTAAAGTGAAGTGGGTAGGCACTGGATACATACATACACACATACTTTAAGTCAGGCCCGTCCAAACAGCGCTCTCAGCGCAGCAGCGCGCCAGGCACTCTCCACACAGTGCGCCGGCGCGCACAACTTACATGGTCAGTCTACCACCCCCCCCTCGCTTAACTTGCAAGACTGCAGATAGTGTGTCACATTTGGTCTGCGCTTGCTTTATAGACTATAGAGCAAACCATTCCAAGTGGGCAGCCACGTGATGTCGCGTGGCTGCCCTCGGTTCGTAGGAGCCGTGCCAAGACCCGGAGAGAAACAGCGAGTGGGAAAGAGACGGAATACCGATCGCTGAGAGGGTTGCAGCGTGCAAGGGGTGGAGTGAGCTATTGAGGTATATGGATGGCACATTTTATGACACATACAAAGAATTCAAGAATTGCAACAATTGGCCATTACAAAATAATGCAACAAAATAAAATTGTTTTTTTTTCTGTAGTTAGGAAGACAAATTATATTTCTTCGATTTCACCAAATTAGCTATATCAGGGGAAATTGTTTGACCAGAATGAATCCGTAACACTGCTTTCAATGCAACATCGGACAAACATGACCTAGTTTTACTCTTATTCAGGTTCATGACTGAGAATATGTGTTCGCAAAGGTATGTATAGCTACACATAATAATTAACTTGCATGTCAATGCGTGGATAAGTGGAAACTCGTTTTGTTCCAAGTTCTTATAAAACACAACGAGGCCGCCTGGAATATTGTAATATCAATCTTTCAAAATCTTATCAATTCTCTTTGGAATTTGACTGGAGCCTGCTCAAAATTTACACAAAAGGGCGTCATAAAAATGTCCACAAAGTTACTGCAAGCGGCGACAGTTTGTGGAGACAGACTAATTGACTCAAATAACGTCACCTGGGAAGGAAGTTGAAATCGTTCAGTTCTTTACAAACATCCCTTCCGTAAAAGGCCGGCTACTTTTGGCGATATTTAGGATAACAGTATAGCTTGCGTGTACAGCTTTTTCGGAACTTGGCTCACTGTGCTGCAAAAGAAAGGGAAAAATGAAATTTTCATTATACAAAAAATACATACATAGTTAAACGGACAGAAATTCCTTTAACAGTTTAACAAATGTTTTTATAATAATTTCCATACATTGTCGATAACTGTTCAAAATGAACTTACTATAATCTAACCATTAATTTAATTAGGTTTATTTCCCTCAGAGTACTTAATTAGTTGAAATGGTATTTCCCGCGTTGTAAGAAGGCTGCATTTCGATCTTTAATTTCGTTATTAATGCCTTCCTCTCTTCGCCGATAATATTAGCGTGGGTATCAGAATGTTTAACTTCAAAGTGACGCTCAATATTGTACTTTTTGCCTTACATTGATATGACATAATAAACATTGAACATTGTTGTCGTCAGATTAGACAAGATACAAGCCCTCCAAAGAGGGGTTAAATCCTGAACCGACTGTCGACGCACTTCTCTTCATTCTTATTCAAAACAGTTAAGCATAAACGATAGTACACCATATGGATGAATAAATGACTGATGGAACGCATAATCCAGCAATACCTGCAGAATATCATCGAACAGACGAGAAGAGTTGATGATCGCATGCATTCGTACACCACCACAGCCACAGCCACAGCCACAGAGAGGAATGGGGGTCCGCCCTGGGCAGACACAGGGCAGCGTCAGGGCGTCCTAGCCCTCAAACGCTGTGTTGGAATGGTCTGCTACAGGGCATGGATAGACGTTTACTGGTTTACGAACCAGATGTTGTTCTTGACGTTCCCTCAAAAGACAAGAGATGGGAATGCGAGAGTTCGGTGTTCGTATCCTGAATAGCAGTCAATGTCGGGTAGCTACACAGTTGCACTTGGAAAGTCGTGAAAGCACATTCAAGGCCTATATATAAACGCAAATTTAATGGTGAATGAGAAGAAGATTTCTGCGTTGCCAAAGGAGATAATATTGATCATTTAGATAGTAATCATTTGTAGCCTATCCTACGGCATCTACATTTCAAAAGTTGTAATTGTAGCAAGGTTTTACAACAATACAAGTAAATAAAAGTATGACGCATACCATTAATTGCGTAGATGTTTAATTATCTCCTTTCGCTTTTTTACCAAGTCCAATATTTCTCATAATTGTAATTTCTACACTCAGTATTTTATGTTGAGTTGTGGGGATTATTACCTATATTTCGAAATCATAGACTTATATCGGTTACAACCATTGTTTTATAAAACTTCATTGTAGTTCCTTATTTTATTTTTCAGGATTCAATTAATAATAATAATAATAATAATAATAATAATAATAATAATAATAATAATAATAATAATAATAATAATGATTTATTTAACCTGGCAGAGTTAAGGCCATACGGCCTTCTCTAACACTCAACCAGGAGTAAAGACTGCGTTACAAAAACACTACAAATTTACAAATTACACTACAATTTTACACACAAAACTGAATAAGATAATAATAATAATAAAAAATAAACAACAAATAAGAAGAAATCAGACATAATATATAACATACAGAAAGAAAGAAAAAAGCATAATAATGTGAACAGCAGGTCAAAATAAATGAGGCATACAAAAAAAAGACAATTATTAATAATAATAATAATAATAATAATAATAAGAATAAGAATAGTAATAATGATGATAATAATAATAATGATAATAATAATACTAATAGTAGTAATAAAATAGTGCAGTACAAAGTATACAGTGAATACAATATTTCTAAGTACACACAATAAGGAAAATTAAGATTATATATAGCTCAACTTATCACATTAGAGATATACCATTATCGGAAAATATGAAAACAAAAATATAAAATAAGTTGAATACCATTAGAACATAAAAAAAAAATGTGAATACGTGGAAACATGCAATACAACACTTGTCATAATAGTAAGTTAGTTTGGCAACTCGTCATAAGATAATTTTCTAACTTGGATTTGAAAGAATTCAATGTTCGGCAGCCCTTGACTTCAGGCGGCAGAGAGTTCCAGTGAGGAGAGGTAGCAACAGTGAAGGATGAGGAATACAGAGATGATGCGTGAAGTGGAATTTCTAGCGTGTTATCGCGTTGTGATCGAGTATTAATATTATGATAGCGAGAGAGAGTATGAAATCGAGCGAATAAATAATAGGGGGATGAAGAGTGCTTAATTCGATATAAGAGAGAAAGTGAGTGCAGATTTCTCCTCTCATGTAACCTAAGCCACGATAACTTCTTGAAAGAAGGTGAGATATGATCATAGTATCGAACATTACAAATGAAGCGGACGCACGCGTTATGAACACGCTGTAGTTTCTGAGCGGAATCAATCCTGAGATCACTGAACAAAACGTCGCAATAATCGAAGTGAGGTAGAATGAGTGTCTGTACCAGCGTCTGTTTTAATTTAGATGGATAATGATACAATCTTTTTAGTGAATGGAGAATAGAGAATGCCTTCTTACATGTATATTTAATATGCGTATCCCAATTGAGATTAGATTCGAAATGTACTCCGAGATTTTTGACGGTAGAGCTAAACGGGATGATTGTTTTATTCAGTTTCACAGGTGGAATATTCAGATCGTTGACTTCAGGAATTAATCTACGGTTCGCGAACAGAATAGCCTGTGATTTACATGCGTTTAGGTTAAGCCCAAATTGTTGAGACCAGGAAGAGATGGAATCAAGATCTTCATTCAGACTATTAATGGTATCGTTTAGTGCGTCGGGACGGGCTGAAATATACAATTGAACGTCGTCTGCATATATTTGATATCTGCAGTGCTTAAATGAGTTGGAAATTCCATTTATATAAATAGAGAAGAGCAAGGGGCCTAATACTGATCCCTGAGGAACTCCTGTATCTACAGTACGCCAGGATGAGAAACGATTATTAGATATGACACGCTGCTGGCGGCCAGTAAGGTAGGAGTACATCCAGGTGATAGCACTATCAGAAAGGTGTAGCGAGGTAGTGTCCTGCAATGTTCGAACGTTAGAGATGCAACCAATACATTAAAAACTTCGTCTCATTTCATATGAAAAACATTCGCAAAATCTGTGCCAAAATTCTTAAGCGGTTAAAACATGAAGGGATGGGAGTGCAGGGCAGCGAGTATTTTTGTAACAAGGTAGAACAAACACGACAAGCCTCCTTCTGCAGAGCGAACATGGGCGAATATCGAACTTCGTCGACAAACTTGAACCGAGCATAGCGTGTGTAATGCAGGACGCTAGTACGAGACATAAATAAAATTCAGATAACTTCTTACTTAATTATATATTGTATATTACTATGCGTAGGCCTATTTAATTCGCAACCTAGATGGATGAAGTTTCTTATATGCTTAATAGGCGTAACATCAAGTACAATTTTTGATTTCACTATTAATTTGCCTATAAAATCATCATTTCAGATTTATTTGTTTGCATTTTATAATTATAATCCTTCCCTATTTTATTGATGTCGTACAGGAAAAATTGCCTATAATTTTGTTTGTGTTATCGTTACATTGTCAGCATTTGCCGAAATTTGTTTCCTGATTTATAGTGTTTTTATACATTATGACAGTAAAATCAATAAAAGATCGAGTTTTAAAACGTCATAAGACAGATATTTCATAGGACTAATGAAGGGAGACAATATCTTTGAAAGATGTATTATTACTTTGTTAGATATATTTACAGTAAAACGAAAGTAGCTAATATCTGTAAACCGTCGTATTTTTAAGAGATGCTTATAGAATAACTTTAGACTATTTTTAGAAATCAAACTTTTAAAGTATAATGCCTTTGACATGTTATAATAAAATTTATAACAGATAATTTTCAAAACGTGTCTGAGATACAGTAACGGAAGTTTAAATCTTTTAATTTGTCTGTTTTAGACACATTCGTAGAATTAAGGAAGATTATCCAAATTTTAAAACTTTGTAATTTTCATAAACGTTAGCAAGAATAACGAAGGAAAATATAATCCTACAAAAGTCGCATATCTGAAGCACATTTATAATAATGACGAATTTAAGGTTAACATCCATAACGTCGTGTTTTGAAGCATATTAGAGGAATGTAGACTACCAAAAGGAAATGCCTTAGGTATTACGTAATTCATTAAATTTTCATAGCAATATTTGTATCGTCTAATTTTAGATGTTTCTGCCAAATATATTTTGTATGAGATGAATTTGGAACTGACAAATGACAGACAGACACGTTATTTGCTTTGCAGTATAGCCGTCTTGCATCGATCTCATGCAAATTGTAGGTTTCATGTGACTACTTAAGGTCACGGCAGAAGGGACATCGCCACAGAATGCCAGTCCATCCCAAGTCATTTAGATTGGGACGTCATCTCTGCAGAAACTGGGTCAAGCTATGGGACGTTATATAACTAGAGAGCAATACTTCGATGAAATTGATTTCAATGCGGAGGAACAGAGTACTTCCAGAGACCCATAAGGAAAATAGGTTCAAGTCTTTGTGTCCGTCTTCCATCTTTTACAACAGGAATTGTACAGTCACCATAACATAAAATAATTTAACGACATATTGGATTATCCCACCAAGTGGTACACTGGTACTGGCTGCTGTCCCAAATTCCGTAGCCAGTAACAATAACATATAAAGAGACAGAAAAAAACAGTGAATGAAATAAGTTCTCTGCCGTCTTCGAAATAGTAACGTGTTTGGCTACAAATTCAAAGGCCCGAAAAGAAAGTAGGAATGTCTCCAGATCGAGTGTTGAATCTTATCTTTTGTATTATATTACCTTAAGCAGTAATCTCTTAGCATCCTATTTATCTGAAAACAGGAAGTCTCGCTATTTGCGATGTCTAGTATTGGCTCAAAATTCTCGCAAGATTAAGGACGTAATAATTCTGTTCCAAACTGGTAATAGTATGAAGAGGATGATAATGATAATAATTTTTATTATTTCAAATGTTTATCTTACATTGAGCTTGCTAGAATCCCTGATCATGTATTTAAAAAAGATTGACCATCGCAGTGTTAAAAACGATAGCATGTGGAAGAGAACAACCACCAGGATGTCCACCATCGACTGGAAACGAACGCTAGACGGAAGTATAGTTGCTCCATGCAATTCAAATGAGAGTTATGACGTGAATCCTTCTACGTCGCTAGATGTCAGTATAGTAAACTTACTATTAGAGCTATGCAGATTATAACGCCATATAATATTTTATAATTCCTTACGTGAAAATCTGCGTTTGGAGCCCTAGTTAGAGAAGTGTGGTGTTTAGAGTAACTCTTGTAAATCTGGAAACAATGAAACGGATTTCTGTCTTTAGTGCGTTTTTAATAACCTTTAAGTAAAGAAATTCACGCTTGAACTGGTCGCCTAGTGACGTCAATATTGTATTCTACATAAAGTAAGTACAGATAATTGAATTTGAAACATAATGAATGATAAAATTTTAAGAGCAAATCGTTTAGGCTATAGGTGTTCTTAAGTTTAGTGGAGTGGTGTTGTTTTAGAATTTATAATATTATATTATGTTAATTATTCATTGAAATTAGAATTTGCGACTGCAGGTAATACCACAGTCCAGTATATACAGTCGCGATACTCAACACGTAGTAAATATGCATCCGTAGATAGTTGCCAACCACTAGGATCGCTAATATCGCCTCATTACAGATAATGTGAAATAGTACCAGCACAGTCTGTTGTTCCTAGCACCCTCACAACTCAAGCTTCGTGACTGTGACTGTATATACTAATCTGTGGTAATACGCTACCTCGCTACGAGAATAAAATTTGAGTGAGCATGTAATAATAGCAGTTAGTTTAATCGTATCTAAATTAAGGATAATCGACCGGACTTGGATACCACGAAACCTGCGACATCAGTAGCTCAAAGAAAACTGGATTCTTCACTATGTGAAGATGATTGTACTTCACTCAATGATAGATTGAATAAAAATATAAACAATTATGTAATAATGAGTATTGAGACTTTTTTGTTGTCCCTAATCATTTATAGATGTTTAATTCCATAATATAATCTTAAGTTTGTCGCTTTTGCTTATAAACATGTTTCTTTGTTGTAAAAATATGTAACATTATTACCTTGACCACAGGTAATAGCGCCAGTATACGTCATATTTTTATTTACTTGTATTGTTGTGAAACCATGTCACCATTATAACTTTTGAGATGTACATGCCATAGGTTGTTATCAAAAGATCAATTTTATTGTCCGTATTCCTGGTGAGTTGTAACCCATTTTTTGAATTTACGGCGTTAATACCTGCAATCACCCTATACAAAATAAGATACAGTACATCATTGAAAAAGTTACGAGTTACGTGGTAAGAGATGAAGCATTAAATAATAATGTTATTTATAAATATATAATAATAATAATAATAATAATAATAATAATAATAATAATAATAATAATAATATAATATTTCTGGTTCTACAATGTTAGTACATTTTTCTGGAGCGCATGATTACAATTTTTATAGTGTGTGTGTGTGTGTGTATATGTATGTATCCATTGCCTACCCACTTCACTTGCGTGATTTGGGTTCCGCATATTGCGGATAAATGGCAGAACTGTGACCCATTTTCTAGTTGTACACCACTTCGGATGGTCACACTGTACGTGATTGTGTATCTGTGGAGAGTTATGTCGTGTACTAGGGTGAGTGTATGTGTAAGGGTATTGTCTGGAATGGGTGATGATAATGAAGGTAGAAGGGGAAACCCGGTGCCGGCACGTAGCCTTCTGTCGAATAGCACCATGGGGGCACCAGGCTTAACGTCCCCATTCGATGGACGAATCACTATCAACAGTGCCATATGCCTTCTCTTCATATGCACTGCGGAGAGATATGGGATTTAACCCAAGCATATTGGTGCACAATCTAGTGGAAAGAAGTTGTGCACCGCCATCTCTCCTAGTCCCGAGGTAGAAATTTTACATGAACATTCCTGACCCCACCGGGAATCGAACCCGGGCCGGCTAGTCTGGAGGCAGAAACGCTACCACAGAGCTAACTCGGCGGACATTTTTATAATTTTAGGCTATGTACTTGTAATAACCAGAGACAGGATCTTTAGCAGAATGCCTTTTTAAATGTGTTAAATCTGTCTTCATTTTGAAAGAAAATCTGTACGAATTATACCTTTGTGATTGAAACGTCACAGTTTTATTTTGCTCTTATCTGCCTTTTTTAATATAAATGCCTAATTTACAAAATAAATGCTTTTTTTGCTTTATTTGATTATTCATCTATTATCTATTAATTTGTTATTAAACATTTCCTATAGGTATAGGCCTATTTTAATTTATTTCTATAACCGCTACAATGAAAATGACTTCACCGAATGTATATTATTGTCTTTCAGTCAGTTCATATTCTCTTTGCAACAATGAGTGCTGCCGTGCAAAAAGTATAACAGTGAGCGTTTTAATTATCGCTTGTGTTTATTTGACAAGGCAAGAATGAGTGCGGGTCTAACGTTATTTTTAACAGTGGCGTGCAGTCAACCCCAGCAACCCCAGCACTGCTGGGGTAAGTAATTTCTTTACACCGTTGTTTTACTATACTATATTCATTGTTGCATAAATCTAGTTTGAATTTCCCACGCGCGAATCCACTATGATGTGCTGTCAGATGAGAGCTCGCCAGACCCAGCAATACTGAATTTGCTGAGTTAGCGCATGCGCTCTCTATATTTCTGGTGTGCTTTGCGGGTAAGAGAGTGAGAGGGGGTTTGTCGTGTATAATGTAAGAAATCCTGCAAGCTGGCGTTTGGTGACGTCAGAATTCTTAGCCAGTGAGAGCTCACTGTTCTTAGCGCGTGGAGCAACGAGCTAGAGTTTCTCTAGCTCGTTGGCGTGGAGCCATAGAGGTATAAATGGTGAATTGATCAGATCAGGATAGCCAATAGTGTAGCCGGAAGGTTTTAAAAATACTGATGATAATATTATTGAACATATTTTACTCGTATCAAGTTTGAAGTTACCTTTTAGCTGGAATGTAAACGTGTTAATAAACAGTAGGCCTACATAGTTAATTTATTTAATATGTTTTATAATGTAGTTATTTCTGGACTGACTTTTATTGCATTCAGTTTGTTAACTTGGTAAGCGTGGCCAACTACAATTTGAATTTGTGTTTACGCTTAGAATTTACACATGTCGCGAAGTAGTTAAAGGTAGTTAATGCAGTTCGCTTTGTGGCATTGTCATTGAAATATTCTAGTTGTTATATTAATTTTATTGAGAACATTTGTAATTTATATGAAAAATGAGTATATTGGAGTGCATAATTGAGAAGCTACATGAGCGACCGTTTTCAACGAGGCCTTTTCAAGAAAAGAAGAGCATTATACAGGAAGGTAGGCCAACCCCTGAGTTGCCAGATTTGGTACATAAATCTAAAAATTGTACCAGACATTTTACAGTTTCTTCTTATGAGAAATATTTATGGCTAGCTGGAAGCAGAAAATATAACTCTCTATTTTGTTGGAATTGTCTGTTATTTGGCCAAGATAGAAATACCAGCTGGACAAAATCAGGTTACATTAACTTAGGGAGCTTCACAAAAGCAGCAGTTTCTCATGAGCAATCTGTTGGGCACATTAAAGCATCCTATTTAATTGCCTCTTTTGGAAGATTTCGGGTTGACATGCAACTAAGTGACCAGCTTAAAAATGAAATAACTTTTCATAATAAGAAAGTTGAGCAAAACAGGGAACTCCTTAAGAGATTTATTCATGCTGTGTGTTTTCTAAGCAAGCAAGAACTTGCATTCAGAGGCCACGATGAATCCAGTACTTCCATTAATAGGGGTAACTATGTTGAACTTCTGAAATATACTGCAGAATACGATCCCCTCTTGAAAGCACACTTAGAAACCACTACAGTATTCAAAGGCGTGTCTAATAGAATACAAAATGATCTAATAGAAGCAGTAGCCAAATCTTTATTAGAAGAAATAAAATTAGAAATAAAATTAGCCAATTATGTTGCAGTTTTAGTTGACGAAACAACAGATGTCTCTAATACTGCACAATTTTCCATTGTACTCCGATACGTACATAATGGTCAAACAAAAGAAAGGTTTATTGGCTTTCAAGATGTAAGTGAAAATCGCACAGCTCCAGAGATTGCTGAGCTAATAAGACAATACTTGACGGAATTTGACAGCAATGATAAACTAATCGCACAGTCTTATGATGGAGCGGCCTCAATGGCAGGTCGTATAAACGGGGTACAAGCACTTATAAAACAGACACATTCACAGGCGTTATTTGTACATTGTTATGCGCACTGTCTAAATTTGGTACTATCAAACACAGTCAATAACATAAAAGAATGCAAAATTTTTTTTAGTACTCTGAGTGCCATTGCTGCCTTCTTCTCCCGGTCACCCAAGAGAACCAAGTTCCTAGATGCGTTTCTACAGAGGAGGCTACCTAGTGTTGCACCAACTCGATGGAATTATACAAAGAGATTGGTAAATACAGTCTATGTCCATAGAAATGACTTATATAAGGTGTTTGATGCAATGCTAAACAATTCAAGTGAAATTGAGAAAGATATTTTGACACCTGTAAAGGGTTACCTTCTAAATTTGAGAGACTTCACTTTCTGTTTTCTGCTGAGAACTTTTGACAAAATATTTGCATTTACTAGTTTTCTATATAGCATTCCTCAAAGCAAATCTTTTGACATTGTCTTCTGTAGGAAAAAAGTAGATGAAACTCGCAGAAACATATCAGCCATGAGAAATGAATTTGAAACTGTTTTTGCAGAAACAGCAGATGAAGTCGGAGAACCATGCAAAAGAAATGTGAATTACAAACAAATATATTATGAAATATTTGACAATGTTGACAGCCATCTAGAAAGTCGATTCCAAGACTATGGTAGCTTAGGCTTTTTAGGACTAATATCAAGTGAGAATGGAAAATATGACATTTATCAAAAGCAGTTCCCACAGATTGAATTCTCTAACTTACTTAGTGCCTATGATAACCATTTTGAGGAAGTCAGGTTGCGAAATGAGCTAACTGTGTTCTATGCTGCTAATGATTTTAAAGAAAAAAACTCATTTGAGTTATTACAAATAATGTCAGACAAATCCATTTCGACATGTTTTCCACAGCTTTCAAAGTTAATTTCACTAATATGTACAATACCAGTATCTACAGCTTCAGTCGAGAGGTCTTTCTCAGCATTAAAACGAATTAAAAATATTCAAGAAACAGGACTGGCGAAAAAAGACTATCAAATCTGGCGTTACTGTCAATTGAAGCAGATCTTCTTGAAGAAATCAGGCAAAAGGACACATTCTTCGAAAGGACTGTAGGTTTCTTTGCTGTGCAGGACAGGAGAATGGAGTTCACCATTAAGTAACAAAACAGCACTTTCATTCCTGGCGTACGGTTATCCCACAACATACCTGCATTATGTAAGTATTTTAAATATTTATATTAATATATTTAAGATGATAAATATTGCACTTATTCACTATTATGTCAAACAATTTTTTTTTTTGCTGGGGTATCGATGAATGTCACCGCACGCCACTGCTGGGAAGAATATTTCTTTGCTTCCAATAGTAAAATTGCAACATCGTGTCGAAAATCTCAATGTGCATTCGACTTATGTAAAGCTTTTCTTGCTGCCGAAATCTCTTTGTGGAGAGTGCAAGGTTTAGGGTGTAGTGCAAGATTTTTTGTAATTGTCTTTTATTGCTTATTTTAGCTATTTATGATACCTTTTTGCCTGCCTATTTTAATCATTCATAATGCCTAAACTTCCGGTCTCTGATAATAACCTTCCTCCATTCTTGTTTGTCAAATATACATTTTCATCAT